>NW_019384591.1:0-66870 GCF_000671375.1 Centruroides sculpturatus | reverse complement strand
ATACAGTCGACCCCCCTATAATTACGGTCCCTATAATTACGATTCCTATAAAACTACGAAAAAATATACGTATTTTGGAAATGTTGAGTCGGATTAGTCTAGAATCGATTAATTTTATGGAAGAAAACCTTTCAATCAGCCGTAGTCCGTAAACTTTACACGTGTCGGGCTGTGATTGGAACGACTCGTAAGAAATCGGATTCCTAAAAAATGGAACGTATCTATGATCTTATAGGGGGTCGACTGTATTGAAAAATATAAAAATAAAAAATACACTTTAGAAGTTAATCTAGTATCAAAAACGCTCGATTCAGCATAACGCAGTCCTCAGAAAAACACCACACAAAAATGACAGTGCTGCCAGCTAAATCACATACACAAACATAAAAAATATTGGAGTAGCTCAAGATATAGCCAAAGATTGCAGCGCCACAGCACTAGCAAAAATTTAAATTTTCCAACTGGAATTATTTCGGATAATTGACGTTTCGGATAAACGACGCTCTACTGTATTGAAATAGAGTATAAGCCTGTCACTATATTTATATATACACTGGCGGAAATTGAAAGTGTTACACCCAGCCATTATTGTTTAAGACATATGAAATTGGCGCAAAAGAATCTCTTTTTGAAGGGTATTGAATGATCAAAAATTAGTAGTAGTGCCTAGCGGGACCAGGCCATATGTAATATACATGTAAAAAAAAAGAAATATGATCAAAAATTAAATAAAGTACATACAGTGGTATGGAAATTATGGAGACACTTGTTATGCAAAATTGCTATAGTGTTTAGTTTATAAGTTGTGAACTGTGTTAGGGAACATGACTTTTATTGGTCCACAGGTTGTTGGTGACCAGCTATGGCATATCGACAAGTGAGAACTCCGTACACCCAAATGTCTGACGTTGAAATCGAATAATTGGATCAATTGAGATAATCGGATAAGGTCGAATAGTTGGCATTTCATAAATGGGAGCATCATACCGTGAAATCGCCCAAAGGACTGACCGTACTGCCATGTCAGTACAAAGAGTAGTCACAAGGAATGGTCCAATACTCGCAGACCTGGCACAGGTCCATGCAGAAGGACGACGCTACATGAAGACCACCATGTTGTGCAGATGGCAGTTGCTGACAGATGGGCGACGGCAGCACAGGTTCAAGCAGTAGTTACTGCCAGAGTCACCCCACAGACAATTGTAAACCGATTGCTTGATGCTGGGCTGAGATCTTGGACCCCCATGCAATGTATTCCCTTAATCAGATTTCATTGCCAACAACAGCTGACGTGGTGTGTGCTATACGTAATTGGACATATGAATGGTGTACAGTTGTGTTTAATGATGAATACCAATTCTGTTTACGCCAATGTGATAGTCAGCAACATGTTTGCCGGCGTGCTGGAGAAACAGCCCGCCCTGCTGTAATTTCAGAGTGTTACTCATGTCCAACTCCTGGTGTCATGGTTTGGGAAGCAATCAGTTACGAGAGCAGGACCGAGTTGGTGGTTGTTGAAGGCACAATGACCGCCCGCCAGTGTGTGGACAGGGTGATCCAACCAGTAGTCATACCTTTCATGAACACAATCCAAAATGTATCTTCCAACAAGATAATGATCATCCTCATGCTGCTGCCATCACAAGACAAGCCTTGCAAAGTGTCGCAATCATGGATTGGCCCACCCAGTCTCCAGATTAATCCCCTATAGAGCATGTTTGGAATGCCATTGGTAGACCGATTATATCTCATAGCCATCCAGCGCGCACTGTACAATAACTGACTGCACAAGTTGTGCAGGCATGGAGGCATATCCCAACAAGTTGTGCAGGCATTAACCACAAGTGCAGGCATGCCCACAAGTTGTGCAGGCATGCCCCAACAAGAACACAAACATGCAGGCATACCCCAACAAGACATTCAAGCAGTTATTGATTCAATGCCTGCAAGGATCCAAGAGTATATCGATGCTCAAGATGGGCACACCACTTACTAAAACATGTACCAAACAGCGCTAAAACCTTGCTTAATTCATTTCATTTTGTGTTCATTTCTTCTAGGTATGCCCGTATACATGTTTACCAAGTTTCGTGAATTTCCACCAATTCCATCTGGGTGTAACACTTTCAATTTCCACCAGTGTATATGCGTGCATATGTTTGAGTGTGTAGGTGTATTTGAAGAAAACAGTAATTAGGAAGAAAGTAAAAAATCAAATAAATATATTACTAAATTGGTTTTTATTATCATGAAAGCGTAAAATAAGTTCTTAAGATATCTTCACAATATAAAAATGATTTACAAATAGAAATATCGTAATATTATAAAACGTTTTTATTCACGATTTCTGTTTTTAAAAACTTTCTATAGTAGTCGACTTTAAAATTCGTAGAAAATTAATGATTTTGACTCTGTAAATGCTGAATCAGGCCTTAATAAAAAAAATAAAAAGAAAATAAGTTCGATTGTTAATTGAGCAAAGATACTTTCCCATGAGGAAAGTATTATAAATTAAACCGCACTTGACAGAGATCGTGTGCATAACCAAAGAAATTAGAATCTGACAAATTCTCTAAAATTCCAATATTTATTGTTTTCGTATTATAATGTCATATTAGGCCTCGATATACGATAATATAAACGCGTTGTTTTTATTTTGCCAAAATGTCGCGTAAATGACAACATAAGCAGGTAAACAATACGATACACTTATTAATACATAAAAATTAATTATGAAAGTAATTTTTATTATAAAGCGATAAACATTATCTAGAAAATGTTGACTTATAAGAAATAACAATCAATGTTTTCTCTTAAAATCTTAAGATAAAATAATCTAAATCACAGTTATAATAAAAATGTTATTTTAAATATTTTTCTAACATCGTCAGTAATGTAATAAAATATTTAATATAAAATTCTACATTTTCTAATGAACGTTGCAGATAATGTTACGTAATGTTTAAAAATAGATAAAAATATTATTTACAGTATTTATCGAAGAAAATTTTTTGTTTTGTACTTTAAAATGAGGCGTGTTAACTAATATTAAATAATAAATTTTTTATTATAGTTTTATGTAGTAGTTTTCTTAAAACGCATGTACTAGAAATTTATTTTATATATATTATTATTTTAAAAAATTAAAANTCTCGAGAATTGAGTTAAACATATGAAAGACGAAACCAAACATGGAATGCTTAGAAGGTAATTAACTATATACAAACGTCCGGTTTGGACCAAAACTTTCGCTATTTCAATTTGATATTGTTACATTTATATTATTTTTTTATAATATTTAATTATAATACTAATGAATATATTTCTTACCCCATGCATTTTGTAGAATATTCTGAGTTTCGTTAATTTCGATTTCCTTTGCATTTACAATTATGTAAATGAAGCAGAGAAATGAACTTAAGCGCAAAATATTGCTCATGATGCACTAAGACCGAATCTAATATTGATACAACATTCACTATTTATAAGTTTATTAGTTTCCTTTTCGTAATCTTTCGTTTATTTATCTTATTTTTAAACTGTGATATTAAACTGTTATCTAAACATAGATTATAAATAAATTACTTCTATCATTTTTATTAATGTGATGAAATTTTAGTTGAAACATCAATATCCATTCGTGTTATAATACTGATAAAAATTTTGCCATTCAACTGTTTTATAAAGACTGAAAGTAATAAATGTTTTGTTTGATAATACTGTACAAAATATTGTAATATAGCACTAGTTTTTGAAGCGCCAGTTTGTCCAGGGCTGTCCTTATCATATTTGCTGTTTAGATATCGTGTAATTATGCCGCCTTTCAACTTTAATCTAACGTAACCTTTAATCAATCCGAAATTGAAGTAAGAAAAGAGAAGAGTTTAATATCAAATTTTATCGACAGTGAATCAACCGTTCAACATGGTTTTCATAATTACACTTATTGGAAGTAATACAAGCAGGAGGTAACATTGTTTTGAAAATTGATAGTAAATTCCCATTACACTTCGAAATATGTATAAAAACACAATAATTTACAAGATATTTGCTGTTTCTGTGCTTGTACATTAATTTTCTTTAGGTAAACTACTACGTTAGTTTATTTTAATATATTCTGCGTAAGATAAAGAACAAAGGCAGTACTTAGCTATTGAGAGAGGGTAAGGGTCTACAGTAAAATATACTACCGAACGACGATGTGAATTATTATAAAATTTTCTGCATCCGTTTGTTATAAACATTATTTTATGATTCTGCTGCTATCCTTTACGTAAAATTTCAATATGTATCCGGTTCAGACACCGTTATTTTCTAGGAATTATCACATCCACAGACTACGATAATACAAGCCAATTAACAACTTTATTTTACCCAGATGCATTTCGGAAATCACAATATCTTCTTAATCAGTGGATTTTTACATACAAGCTAAACAACGCACAGACACTTTTTTAATACTCTCACACAATTGTTCAATATTCCAACAATTTTTTTACTAATTTTTCACAATAAAGCCATTTTTCCTGTATTTTTTTAACCTGACTCAACGTCTTCCAATTCGATTAACGGTCGACCGTTGACCACCAACTTCTGGTTCAAACTCACCTTCCAACTAACTTGTAAGAGGGTGAGTTTCAAAAATCCAAATTACTTATTGTAACATCGTCACTATGTCGGCTGCAATTTTTAATCACATTTTAATTTAAATAAGTAATATATGATCACAATTTTAATCTATCTATCTTTATTCTCGATACAAAGGATTCTCTTTAAATAACCGGTGCATATTTGGCAGAGAAACGGAGATCTTCCAGGTGCCTAGATGCCATATTACACTTTGAAGGACCTTTCCATACCAGCCATAATGCTGCTCTCCATAAGAAGATCCCGGATACAACACGAACAAGCGAAAATTGGACACAGAGGTATTTTTAGATTGATGTAAACTCTCTCAGAAATAATCAAATAGAAATATATATTTAGTTAGGCCTTCGACTTAGCTTTTATGTTTATAACCATCAAAATTTTGATCTATGCTAATTATATTTTATCCCTGTTTATTTAGTTTATTAAACATTTTATTATTTGTTAATTTGAGCTCGAAGTCGATTTACGTCATGTCGGACTCCCGTTACAGTACTTATGCACGACTCCGCCACTCAAGTTTAATACGACCGTCCTTTTTGAACGACATTACTTTCTATCGCTAGTTGGGACGTGATATTAAAATAATAAATTTTAACTAGTGTCAGGAAATAGACCCGTAAACTCATAAGACTTCCGGTCATCTTAAATCTTTCATCGTAGCCAATCACCGACCTGGTGAGCAGGTCTTAACGTCCCGACGGATCTAAGGATTCGAGTAGAATTCTCGAACCCCCGTATTCTCACATAAGCCCCATTTAACAATAGATAACAGATTATTTACAGACTTACCGTTTAACATTGTATTATTACTTTCTCGGCGACCGATCAAAAGTGACCTCCAAGATGTTTACATTTTTGACACAAAAGATTTTGAAACGTCAAGAAATGCAAAAATAGAAGAGAAGGATTTTTCTATACGTATGGAGGTTTGTTTGTGTGTGGGGAAGCCACGATTTTGTTCATCCAATTTGAGACTTAATTTCTGTTTCTTTTCTAAAAAATTTCTGAAATTTTGAGGGAGACTTCACGGGGATTTATGCTATAGTTCAAACACTGTAAGGTTAGAATAAGGTTGTCATTAAAATGCATTTAGGATTTATATTTTGTATTTTTTATGATCTATGCAATTAAATTTTTATGGTTAATGATCGAGGATGTGGAAAAACAGAGAGAAGTTGTGTCATATTTCCAATAGAGTCAGACNTAGTCTGACTTATAGCTTTGAAACCAATGGCAGAACTGGCATCTCCATTCGGACCTGGCCGAAAATTGATCTTAATGAAAGGCGTGGACTTCATAGTCCATACTATTAATTAAATCATATATAAGACATTTTTAGTAAGCTCATACTTTACAATTTCTTTCAGTGAAAAGTTTAGCTTTTATTAAATTTCTACTATGAAAATTTTCAATTATTGTTTACTTTTCTCTTTTTTACACTGATTTCTAACAGTGGAGCGATTTTCAAAAAACAAAAAAAAAACACTCACAATCGAGTGGTAGCTCACAAACTGTAAGCAATCCGTATCAAGTTAACTAAGGTAATATATACAACACAATTTTTAAACAACTATTGTAACACATAATTAATTAATTTTTGACGATATTACACACAAATGACACGTGTTGAATATCAATTATAATATATCCGACACATGACATTTGTCGAGTTATATAACGTACTAAAAGTAAATTTGTTACCTTTTCCAATTTGAAGAATATGCTGTGTTTCAATGATTGGGATTCCATTTACATTTACGATTATGAAAATGAAGCATATAAATAAACGAAAACTAACATTATTGTTCATGATGTACTATGAATCTAATATAATATTGATTATTTACGAATTTATTGAAGTTTCGTTTTATTACACTTTGTGTTTCTTATCTTTTTTTTGAATTGATATTTTTTACTTATCTACACGAAGTCAAATTATTTCTACAATTGTATCAATGTTAAGAAATTTCAGTATGAACATTAAAATAGATTTGCATTTTAATCGTCATAAAAGTAAAATTACATTGATATACCAGTGTTTTGTCTGTAGAAATGGCCACTAAATACTACATCCTATATAAATAAATGAATTTTAAAAAACCTTATATAATATTAAAATCGTTATCTGCACACAAAATATCTTTTTATCAGTCAGCAGCATATAGTTTCAGTTTCAAATTTAATTAAAAAACAAATCGAGAAATCCTTTACTGTATTTTACTGCACATTACTGTAGTCTTAGCTATATTTTAAATCTCAAATATTTCAGTGCAAACTATCATCATATATACTAATAATTTAATGTTTAAAATTGAATTTTTTTAAAAAAAAATTAAAGGTAGCCTATGTAAACTAAACATTCGTAATATAAAAATAAATTTATTCTGAAGGATGTGCGGATACAAAAAGTAATTAATTAATTTAAAGAAATGTAATTAATAAGAGTATTCTGTCCGCTTAAGAAAATCGAATCTACCCCCATTGTCTTTTGGTTTTTCAAAGATCTGTCTTCTCATGTATTAAAAGATTCTACAAGTTCTCAGTCGTAACTTAGCGAATGTTCTAAATTTTTTTACGAAGTTCTGCAATGGAATTAATTTCCCATATTTCTTTATACAATTTCAGCTTTAACTGGTGCCAAGAACATTCTACAGGCGTCAGTTAACATATATAAGACATATTGTTTACACAAAAAAGTTAGGTTTTGTTATGTATGTCAATGGCAGCAATTGTCTCTGGAGAGTAGTGAGTTGTTTCCATATGCATAAGTTTAGCTTTTATTAAATTTCTACTATGAAAATTTTCAATTATTTTTTACTTTTATCTTCTTTTACACTGATTTCTAACAGTGGAGCGATTTTCAAAAAACAAAAAAAAACCCACTCACAATCGAATGGTCAGCTCACAAACTGTGAGCAATCCGTATCTTTGTCAAAACAAACAATCTCTATTCGAACTAGTCTCTTCTTGGAGCACTCCGTGTTAACCGTGAGAACATTGCGTTACTTATGAACCTCAATTCTGGAATAATGTTTTTTTCATAGTACAAAGTGTCACGTCAAGCACATTCATTGATCATCTGCAGACTCAAAGTACTCTACAGCAAATTTATTGTGACTAGTATATTTAGTCTGACTTATAGCTTTGAAACCAATGGCAGAACTGGCATCTCCATTCGGACCTGGCCGAAAATTGATCTTAATGAAAGGCGTGGACTTCATAGTCCATACTATTAATTAAATCATATATAAGACATTTTTAGTAAGCTCATACTTTACAATTTCTTTCAGTGAAAAGTTTAGCTTTTATTAAATTTCTACTATGAAAATTTTCAATTATTGTTTACTNTGAAATATACGACATTTAAATAGTCATTATATTTCCCAAGAATATACCGGTAACAAAATCATTATAGTCTAGCCGTAATATAATAATAATATTTAAGTCAATAAACTAATTTTAATTTATTAGACTTAAGATCAGAGTTCAAGGAGAATAAACAAGATAATTAAATTTAGATTACTGCCGTCCAATTTTATAATGGAAGTAATTATGCATATGCATAAGTAAAGAACAGACAGAAATATGATTAAATTCTATTAACGAAATTAATGAGAATTGTGTATTATAGCTTTATTACTGACATGTTAAACATCATTATAACCCGTTTATTCTTTCTTTTTTTAAAATTAGGAACAGTTTAAATTTAAAAAGGGTTGTACAGTACAGTTCAACTGCTTTGAAATGAATGCATCTATTCATTATATCACGAATCATCAATAATGATGTTAAATAATGTTTTTACAATATTTTCAACTTAAAAAACATGAGAATTAATGTAAAGTTAATATTAAAAAATTGATTTTATCAATTTCTTACAAATTAATTATATAAAATTATCAAATAATAATGATTAATTTCGAATTGTCTCAGATTAATTGAACTAAATGCACATTTTAATTCAGACTAATTTGTACGAAGTTATGTCAGTATTGTTTATATATAATGTATATTCAATAAGAAGAAAAATCAGAAATTTTAAATTATAAAGTATTTACTTTTAAATGATAAAAAAAAATGCATTATTATATGAATAAACATTTATTTTTCCAAAATGTTTTGAAATGTCAAAGAAAAGTCTAAAATATAACGGCATAGTTCAAGAATATATAATTACCGTAATAAAGAAAGAATTCTCTAACTGAAATCAATGAAATCATTTCCGAAAGTTTCTATACATTATAAAAAGATCGTTTCTAAAAGCATCTAAAAATGCCCGAAAATGACTATTTTCGTTAGTTCGAGTTATTTATATGTTGACATTTTTAGGCTAATACTCTTACATTATCAGAAAAGATACTATCATTACTTGGCAATCGCATCACGGTTGTGTCATTTTATCGATATAAAAGCTCTGCTTTGTAAATATAGATATTTTATAACAATAAAATTTTTAAGATCGACTGACTTGCTTAAAAATATAAATTCAGTAACTATTCCAGCGTTAGTCATTTCACTGTACTGTACGTCTGGTAAGACAAAAAACATTTTTTTAAATTTGCCAATATTAGATCAACAGCAAAGAATGGCGATTTTAATAGAGAAAAACGGTAGGAAGTTTTTTATTTTCTCTGTTACTGATATACTTTGTTTCCCAGATGACCTCTCTGTCTCTTTCGCCCAGTTAACCGTGTTCCCAATTTTTCAAAGAAAACCCTCCTGAGAAGCATTTTTATTGAAACATTGCTCAATTGTTGTATTCGCGAATCCCATTGAATCAATCTTATAAATATTTCTTTCGAAAATGTCAATCAAACAAACATGTTCACAGTATTTTTACATTTACGATGTTAAAAAAGTTGTTAATAGCATAAAAATTCAGATATATATTGAAAAAATACAAATATAAATGCATAAAAGTGAGTGTCAAAAAAATTTTAATACCCAAAGCCTCTCACTACAGTTCCTCAGAGCATAGTCTCAATATTGCTAAATTAGTACGTTTATACACAATAATTAAAATATGTACTAATATAACCTATACCGAATATTCGAACTAGGAACGACCACAAAAAATAACCAAGTAGACATTTGTTGCAACAAAACTTTGAGTGCTTATCATTATTTCCCCCCTTTACATTTTTTAAATAAAAATTTTTTAAAACAAAGGCCATTTTGTAAAGAAAAGTTTATTTTAATAGTCATGATCATTACACTGAAAGGAACTGCATTATTTGAGCAAGGAGATAATTCCTCTAGCTCACTTTAAAATTGTGGATATTGTTTAGAAAATTTCACAATTTTTAGCATAATGACATCATGTTTAATATTTACTCCTATGAATATAATTGTAGATAATATGAGTAGAGAAAAGCCTTTTAAAAAACATGATTTTAGTGAAACAATTACTTTATAGTTGTTTCATGTTTTATAACTTATGATCCTTAGATCGAAATTTTGCTGTTTTCTTACATTTAACTTGTTGAATTATTAATTACTAATTTTTGCAATTCGGTTGCATTTTTAAATTTCAGACCTATAAATTCCCACTGGCGACTGTCTGTCTGTTGTCCACCTATTCTTTTTTAATCTCGAGAATTGAGTTAAACATATGAAAGACGAAACCAAACATGGAATGCTTAGAAGGTAATTAACTATATACAAACGTCCGGTTTGGACCAAAACTTTCGCTATTTCAATTTGATATTGTTACATTTTTAGAATTGAAAGATACATTAAACCAGAATACAGTATATTCATTACGAAAAATATTCAGTAAATTTCTTTTATAGTGACTTATTTATAATTATTTATTTCAGCATTCCAGTTTTCATTTTTATTGATTCGTTGAAAAACAGTATTATATTTTGCAGAAGATAAGTAGAAATTAACAATTACAAAATTAGAACAAATTATTTCAAATTAATAGTCTATGTCAGTGTTTTTCAACCTTTCTGAATACGCGACCCCTTTACAAGTTAAAAAATTCTGGCGACCCCCGTAGGGCCATATTAAAACACTGTATATCAGTGATTTTAAAAATTATGTATTTAATTTTCTTTCTGTTGAGAGAAATTATTGTTGCTTAAAATGAGAATTTAAGAAGAATCGACAATAACTTAAGACACGTATAGTATGATACTTCCTTTTCATAATAACATTGGGTTCGGAATGCTGTTGACCTTTTTTTTTTTTTCATGAGAGTTCTCAACTTCTACTTATTACTTCTTTTTACGAGTCAGCTCAACACTTTTTCAGCAATCATTTTCTAAGGTGGGCCGTACCCACCTAGGCCCCTCCCTGGCGACACCCTTCGTTCAGACCTAAATGTCAATCAAAAAACCAACTGTACTGTATAATAAACAGGTACAGCCTTCTCGCTGAAATTGTAGTTCTTTTAATGTAGTTTAGGACCTACAAACACTTGTCTTTTTTTTTACCCGCGACCCCCCTGGGGGTCGCGACCCACAGGTTGAAAGACACTGGTCTATGTATTAAGGAAGATCAGATGCGTATTGATATTTAATAAGTTTAATTCATTATAACATTCATAACATTATAACATTTAATAAGTTTTAACATCTTTTTATAAAATAATGTTTAAAAAACAATAAAATGACTTTTAAACCACATGCAAACGCTTAATTAAAATCTCATTCCGAGTTTCAGTTTATCCTACAAATAATCGCAGAAGGTTGAATGAGATTTAGAGTTCCTGGATAAGAATCTTCTCACAAAGAATTTAAACTTGACCAGGCTAATTATGTAGTTTTTTCTGAAGAACTCAAGAAGTTTTATTTGCTAAGCCATTTTATTTTTTTCAGTCATCATAAAATTCAACGAGTTTACGGTGAATGTTTCTTTTCGCTAAATCGCAAAAATCAACAGATAAGCAATGATCTATCTTATCTTCCACGTATTTTCCGAATTAGAAATGCTCAAAATGTCCATAAGAGCAGGCCGGCTAACTTTCTCTAACTCACTAGCAGTTTATCTTTATATTTATTCTTTATCGACATTTATCAATTCACAAGTTCGTCTGTTTCTCCTATAAATGTAGACTATACTTAATACATTGTCACTAAGTCTCCCCTGAAATTTAATTAATTCAGTATTGCCATCAACATTCATCGGAACGTTTCTTATGAATGCCTTCTGGCCAAGTTATTTTTCATGCGGCATTTTCAATTCATTTCCCGATTTCCAAAACTGTGTAAATATTAAGAGTAACATCCAGTATATTATACAAACCTCTAGAACACGGTCAGTGTAAAGCAAATTCAATACTATTTATAGCAGTTAACATTGCTAATGATAAATAATTCTAATGAGGAAACTGAATAGCATTAATGTGTAATTCAGCTTCTTCATTAGTATTAATATTTTATGTGTTAGACTCTTTACGAAATGTTCTCAATTATCCTGGATTAAGAAAAACTCTAACGCTACTAATAAATTGCAGTTCAAACAGTGATACAGTTGATGTACAATAGCGAACAATAGAAAAATAGCATTAAACAAAACTTATCTTAACTACAATATATTCATATTCTTTCTTATTGTCTTTATAATTTTACGGTTAATTTCCTTAGTTTCAAGAAAACATGCATCTTATTCTCTGCTTCCATATAACTTAGTTCATAAGTATTAATATGATAATGATGGTTACATTTCTTAACTATTAATCTTCAATTATTATTAGAATTGCTGAATTGATATAAGATTATAAGATAAGTACAGAGAAAACTCACGAGAGTCAGAAGAAGAGTTTTGTTTACATTAAACATATCCCAAGCAGAAAAACACGGTATTTCTTGCAAAGATTTTACGTATATTCGGAACATATAGTCCATAGATTTATCATCGTGCAAATTACACACGTTGAACAATGAAGAATAAAAGTCTTTTGTTTCCTTTGAAACACGAGTAGTTGAACAACAAATTTTGATGAAAAGGTAAACTGGCAAGCAAGAAATAGTAAATGACTCTGAATATTGAATCCAAGTTAAAGAATCAGATAAATACATCACACATTGAATGGGTATTACAATATACCCTACTATTACAATTGTCCACAAAAATAATGGAAATGAATAAATGTTTTGAATAACATTTATACATTGCATTAATTTGCTAGCTGTTGAGATTGCACAGAAGATGTTTTCTCTTTGGTCATTTCTTTTTAGTTCATTTTCATTCAGTCGCTTGAAGGCATTTTCTAACTCTTGACAAATCATATCGAAATGTGTAAACAGCAAATTCTGCGGCATGGTAAACAAAAAATTAAATATAATACCAGAAATAATAAAAGCAGTGATAAAAAAATTGTTATTTTCGAAGAGTTTTAAATTTTGATTATTTTTAATTTTGCTGTTATTAAAGATTGTTGAATAAATGCAAAGGATACTCCTTAGAAGAAAATGAAACCAAATTAAGCCGATATTTATGATTAATTTTTTATAATTTACTCCGCTATTAGACGATATCTGAAATAGTATATCCAGCTGCTTAAGAAGTGTTCGTTTATTGAAATGAAAATGATAGAAATTGATGATGATAATAATCTTTACAGCAATAATAAATATAGTAAAACATACAGTAATAAAATTAGTTTTTCTTATTATAATAAAAAGAAATATGCAAATATTAAAAAATATTATTGCTTTCATTAATATCAACACTACAACACTATGAAACCGAAAACCTTTCTCGTATATATTCAATCCAAAAAAACGTAAATTCCACAATAATGGATTCCAGTTCTTTAAATACTTTTTTGTTACGTTCCTGTTCGGTTGAGAAAATTCTCGAACTATTGAAAAAGAATTGAAGTTATTCATTTTAAAAATTTTAATTAAATGGCCTTTACACAGCAACATCAACGTTAAGGTAACTGCATAGTCCCGACGTCTTTGCACAATACCAACAGTGTTTACTTTTTTAGCTATAAACAATGCTTGCGTGACCAAATTCAACATAAGTCGATATTTTTTTAATATTGTATTATTAAAAACATATTAATAATATTCATTATCCTCGTTACATATTTGCTTTATAATGATGATCATTTATACTTGTTTGCTATCAACAGATCGAATTTTAGGAAAAAAAATTATAAACGGATATGAACATTTCTCAAACAATAATTTGGTGGAGATATATGTAGAGGTTAGAACATATTAAAGTAATAGATTATAACCTACAGCCTATATTCCAGTGCATATAAAAAGATAAGTTTTAAGGCGTTTATTAATAAAATTGTAAAACAGCAAATAACTTAGTTGATCGGGAATCAAAATTAAATATCGAATAATAATGTATTTTTTAAATTAATTTCCTAAAATGTTTACAAACATATTGGCTAAATAATTTCAAAGTGAGCCTTATACATTACAAAATTAATAATGTAACATATGTGTGCTTTATATACATTAAAAATTAATTTGAAGAAATAAAAAAAAATTATTAGACTATATATTATTGTTATTCCTGATTTAAAAGTGAATATAGGGTTGTTATTGTCTAAAATTAAAAACAAACAAATAATAATATTGTTAGCCTACAAATAATGGGAGTTGCTTGTATTTTTAACTATGACTGTAACTCAACTTACACCTATGTAGGCGAAACAGGAAAATTTTTAGGAATTAGAATTGTACAACATATTTCATTTTTTTTTTTTTATTTTCATTCTTAATGAATTTGAAGAAAAAATAACAATTTTTTTTGTAAAAATTGTGAAAAAATTCGTTACGATTTCCTCAAATTCATGCGACAGAAGAAATATTGGTAGAAGTTATATTTACATATTTCCACATAACCACATATATAAATGTAATAACATTTTATTCTATTAATTAAAATAGCATGTAACATGGCATTCGAAGGGCTCCTGGCTCTGAAAACTTTCTCTGGTCCCAAGATGGAGTAAAAGCAATGGAATTATTTGGCTAGACGAGCAGGATAATGTTCACGCAACGAGAAACAACGCCACACTGAGCAGGAAAACGCGTGGGTTGCCATGTTTTCCTAAAATTAGCAAGAGGTTACGTTGGCACTCCGACGAAATCCGAGGCAACCGACGGAACCGAGACACATTTTTCGCGAAAAAAATCGACGAAAAATCGAAACCGACGATAACCCAAGTCAATGAAAACCGAGATATTACTGTGTTAGTCTTTCTCATTTAATTAATAATGTTTTCTTTTTCATTACATGGTCTTCAGTCAAAACTTTTAGAAATAAATCTTCAATATCATAATTACATTCTGAATCGCTAGCTATGGTATAAGGACTAAAATTAAAAATAAAATTATAAAAACTTACTTAGTGATCTAAAATGTGTGATGGATATACTGTTTACACCCGGTACAAAATATTTTTCAATTGTATAAATATACTTTTATAGGAAATTATAATTAAATATAACTTTGTAAAGAAACGTGCATAAAAATAACAAAATATTCTTTACTTTTTAAATCTCAAAACAATCCATTTAATCAAATAGCTTCGTACGAGTGACTCATTACTGTAGGAACAATTCGCTCTGTAAATAAGAGAATCATTCGAAGCGTTATACGATATTTTGTTGGATTCACAAGTTAAATCACGTGGGGTTGCTGCTACGAACGATTGCGTATAATCTGGCTGCTTTACACGATTGAAATATTTTCGCCTGGAAGCTGTCCAGTATTCGAAAATTCAGCTCTTCTATTGGGAATATGCATATACGAATTTATATTCGAATATACAATAACAATCTTAACATTGTTTTTCACATGTAGTATATAAATTCGTAATACAATACATAATGCTGTTATAATAAAATATTAATTTTAATTAATTAAAAGTACGTTAAAATATGAAAATAATCGCACAACATGCATTTATATTTTAGAAAATACAAGGAACGGCTCTTCCACAGCTTCTGTGGGTTGCACGCCATCGAGTCATTGGGGCCGTGCATAAATTACGTAAGGTATTTTGGGGTGGGTGGGGATCAAGGATTCGTTACGATTTCTTACTCAGGGGTAGGGGGTAATAAATCTCGTCGTACGTAATATTCTTATTTTTATTTTTTGATCTCGTTGAGTGGTGGCATTTTGAATTTGGCTTCAATTTGGAGGTTTCTATTAAGAACGCTCGTTGTCTCGTGTGACGTGATAGACTAATAACGCTAGCAGAATCACGCTCTACACATTTTTTGTCACGGGAGAATGGCCGTGTGATGGTTTCTCTCGTTTTTTATTAGAATAAGTGCACCACTCCTATGGATGTATAACAGTAAGAATACATAAACCAAAATACATGATACAAAGTAAACATAAAATTAGTATTCGGCTTTTAGTGGAAACTAAAATGTAAATCTAGAAATTAAAAATTATAAATAGGCTTTTTTTCCATATTTTTTGAACCTAATTGTAAAAAGTATCAAACAGTACTTTCTGAACAAGCTTATCAAGTGGACATGGCCACCTGAAACCAAGCGTTAAAATTTCTAATTTCGGAATAAGTCTATCTTGATCGTAAATTATACAATGATAGATCGTATGATCGACGGTGTCTGACGGTTTTCTGTACAGCAAAAGCGAGAAGCGGTTTCTGCCCGGTTATACATCGCCAGGTAGCTTCTAAAATTACCATGCTCGGTAAGTAGTTGAGCAGATGCAAACGTTAAATCTCTAAATAGTGATAAGAACCTATATTCAACACTAGGAAATTAAAGTCTTGTTATTCTACCAGTTTTACTGCTCAACTACTTTTACTGATTCCACTTTTGCATAGCGTTGTCATGAATATAATTTTCAAGGCTGCTACCTGAGAGAGGGATGCGAGTATAATCCAAATCAGTGTCCTTTACAGCTAACTTAGCCTCAAAGTCGGTTTTTTCATTTCCTAGTATGCTAGTATGACCAGGAACAAATATAAAAGTTATCTTATTTACAAGATTTTTAATATGGTGCTGGATATATGATGGATATGCGATTTTATTGATATTGAAATTGGGATTTAATAGAGCTTTTAGGACAGACTGAGAATCACTGTAAATGTTGATAGACACAATATCGTTTGGTAATAAAGTAGCCCATTAAACAGCTTGGTAGTCAGCATCTTCTTCAGCATGATAAATGTAGGTATGTGGGAGGTATCTGTATCTTCTAACATATTTTTGGCAAAATATGTCAGTTTGGAAGAAGATACAGATACTTGAGCCGACAATAAGGGAGCTTTTGGACCTATCTGTGTAGATATTAATGTCTGCATGATTATGCATGGAGGAAGCAGATGACACCAAATAACCTTGTTTACAGGATGATGATCAGAGATAGGGTAATTGAAATGTTGTAGCATATGAACAGCCGTAGATAGAAATAGAGACCGTTGTTGAGCCTTGACGTTTGTAGTTCTGATGTATTAGTTTAGAACCTTCTCTATTAATACAATACATAGTGGCAAAGGACGGAGCTATGCTAGTATCAAAGAGGCATTAGTAAAAACAGTTTTGCAGCACTCTGAAATTCTGATGTTAAACTGGCTTTGAAGAGAGAGTAATTTACTTGCTAATGAATTTTTACTAGTTACATGACCACAGCCAGAGGCCGCGTAAAGTAGCATTATAGAGAGTTTTATAAGCTTTATTATTTAGTCTCCAGGTGCACCTAGCACATTTTAGCAGCATGTAGTTTATTATTTTGGCCTTGGCCAAGATGTTATCAATATGGCAACAGAATGTGGTTTCTCTCTAGTCTCTCTTGTTTTATTTTGTATGACGTTTCTGTTTACATGTTGGTCAATCTGGGAAAGATTTTTGCGTCTTTTGCAAAAATTAAAATTAATACAAAAATAAACATTATGATGTTGATAATAATAATATTAGTGTTAATAATTAAAAAATAAAGTTCTTAAAATAAATTGTTCGTTCGAATTCATTAAATTTATATAATTTTAAATTTCTTCACATAAAGTCTTTTATAAATATTAGTACATATTAATTAACTAATTAATAATTATATATTTTGGACCTACAGTTTTTAGGGTTTCACAAAAAAAAATTTTGGTTAAAATCTTTCTATAAAATCATGCCAAACTATTACGTAGGATAGGGAAGGGGAAGGGAAAGGGGAAGGGGAGGGGAATCAAAGAAAATATTACGGTTTCTTACACAGAAGAGGGTGGGGCTCTAGAATGGCCGAAATCGCCCTTACGTAATTTATGAGCGGCCACTAAATTGTAATAATAATTTTCGTCCGATGCACGCATGTTGTGTACTTTTAATCATCTTTCTGGAAAACATTCTACTTTTATATAATCATCGATAAACAAGCTTAAGATGAAATAACTAAATAATATCTACTCAGCGATTTTCCTTCAGTTATATTTCGCTCGAGTACCGTTCCTATCGCCATAATTCATTACTGTAAGGAACAATTCGTATTGAAAATAAAGAATTACTTTTAATATAAGTTCTGTTTGATAACTGACACAAATTTGCATGGAATAACTTCACTCTTAATTTTATAAATTACAGAATTAAACAAACTCGGTTATGGATAACAATAAACATGTTGGAAAAATTAACCAGAAGAATTGGAAACTGCTATTGAAGCATATGTCCCTATTTGGAATGAAGTTGGAAAAGAAAAGATTTACTATTACCAACTGCATTTTTTTACTGATTGCGAGTTCGTATGTTATAATTCGAGCAGTCAATGTATTTTTGCATAAAAATTTCACCCTTAGATATACTGATATTTTCCTAAAGTCTATTATAATATTCTTTCAGTTGATAAAGTTGATAACACTTTACCATTATCATATAAACAAAAGAAAACTTTGGCTACTTGTGAAAACAGTATTTAAAACATCGTATTCCAGTGCAACTACAGGAAAAAGTATTGTCGTGAATTTGTTACTAATGTGGTGCAGTTTGCTGCTATTTAACATCTATGCAATTCCACTATACGCGTATGGAGAAGAAGATGAACTATATCGTGAATTACTTATAAATGATATCGTTGGAATAAATATACCAAATAACGTTTCAAGAGTAATTTCATATTTTTTGGACTTGTTCATTTATATCTTCATATCAATGGGTTTTGATGTTGCTTTTCTTTTCTTTATTTTGCTTTGTAATGAAGTTGAAAATGCATTTAACTGTTTGCACGAGAGAATCATTGCACCGACAGATCTAAGCGAAAAAATATATTCGATATCTTCGATTTACTTTTATAATTTGAAAATAGTAAATTCCATAGTAGATATTTATTCTCCAGTTTTATTTCTTTGGACAGTTAATACGGGATGCGGTCTTACTCTAGGTTTTTCTTCGATAAGTATAGAAATTACTAAAAAGTCTATCATTAAGTTTATGTGTTTTATCTTTTTTCCATTTTATTTATTTTTTCAAATATGTCTGAGTTGTTCGCGAGTAACAGCTGCAGCAAAAAATATATCCAGTGCTATATACAAAGTTTCTCTATCCTCCAGAGATAAATGGGTTCAAGAATGGTGCTTTCGATTCTCAGTCAAATGTTTACAGGATCTACCAGAAATTACGGCTTGGAAAGCATTTTCTTTGGACATTAATGTCATTCTTAATATTATTAGCATTGCAGTCGGTTATTCTATATTACAATATCAAATGAGAAATTCATAGATTTAAATATTGGCTACCCATCTTATTGTTATGAACTCTAAATTGTAAAAAAAAAAAATTTTTAATTTCTTTGTTCTCTACATTTTAAAATAGAAAAAGAAATTTTTAAATGTAAGTACGTTTCACTCACAAATCACAATTCTGAGTATTAAATGTAATTTAATCACTTATACATTATATGATATAATAATATTACATTATCTTATTGTAATTCAAATAAAAGTATTTCCATTAAAAACTGCTGTTTAATTTATAGAATTGTTTGTATTATCTATTTAAAATTGAAATTAAATCAAATTTGTTACTGATAAAAATGTTATCTTCGTATTTTAAAAATATATAATATAATTTAATCGTGTATTTATCAAGGAAATTCGCATGGATACTGAATTGATAAGTTTTAATATGATTTTATGAAATAATGCTAAAAAAATCGAAAGAAAAAATAGCATTAAAATCACATGCAAATGTTTAATCAACGCCTTAATTTAAGTTCGATTTTTTCTTTCAAATTATCATAGAAAATTAAATAATGTTGATTTTCTGTTTATGAATCTTCTGAAAAAGATGTTGGTACTCGAAAAAGCTAAGGTTTACGATTGGTTCGTATGAAGAACTTAAGTAGCATTTACTGCTGTGCCATTCTTACTTTTCCTTCTGTTATATATAACAGAAGGAAAATATGGTGATCGACCATTCATAAAATATAGAAAAAAACTCTCGAGTTTCTGCATTTCTCGATGTCTTAACGTTCCTAAGTGTAATGATGTAAAAGTATTTGGGGGGATAACTTTTTGACGAATAAAAAAGTTTTCACTCTGTTATGTGCGCTATAACAGAGCCGGAAAAGTAAAAAGATAAAGGAAATCTCCGGAGCTATTGTCTGTCAACAGTGTTGTAAGTAATATTTTGTAACATGATCACGACATTTACTTTATTTCCCTATTTTATCTTTTTATTTTGTAATTCAATGCATAATGTAACTAATTATTATTACACTGACATTACTGTAATTTTATGTATGTTCTATTTACTTAATTGTACATAGCGGTACTAGGTATGTACTTACTTTGTTGTACCTAATAATGAATACAACACAATATTATTTATTAGTCGGTAAAAAATAACAAAATAACATTTATTGCAGTGAATTTCGGTACTTTTTTGGTACCTTGTTCAATATGTCCTTATAAATGGCTCATGATGAAACGTGATTCAATTTTGCATCTAACACGCACCAATTAATTTACTTGAATTTCATTATCGTCATAGAATTAAATGTCACAAACGACAGGACAAAAAAGCAAATTAACGTGACTATGTATGTACATATGTTTTCTTAATAAAGTCCGATTTTTTAACCGCAAGTGATCATCTTTCTAAAGCAAATATGTAACGAAGATAATGAATATTATTGATGTGTTTTTGATATTACGATAAGAAAAAATTATCGATTTATCTCGAATTATCTCACGGAACCTTAATTTATAGCTAAAGAAAGTAAACATAATTAGTAGTCTCCTTTCGCAAAGACGTTGGAAGCTAAGCTATTACATGGACATTAGTCTTGATGTGGAAAGGTCACTTATTTTAAATTTCTAAAATGAATAATTTCAGTGCTATTTCAACAGTTCGAGAAATTTCTCAACCGAATAAGAACATAACAAATATGTATTTAAAGAACTGGAATCCATTATTGAGGAATTTATGTGTTTTTGGATTAGAGATTAACCAGAAAGGATTTGGTTTTCGTGGAATTTTAGTGTTGATATTAATGAAAATAATGTTATTGCTTGATCTTTGCATATTTATTTTTATTCTTAAAAATATGTACAGTTTTATTATTTTATGTTTCGCATTATTTTATATTGCAGCAAAGATTAGCACTATCACAAATTTCTATCACTTTCATTTCAGCAAACAAAAAATTCTTAAGCAGCTGGATATAGTATTTCAAATATCGTCTAGTAGCGGAGTAAATAGTACAAGATTGAACATAAATATCGGCTTAATGTGGATTTATTTTGTTATAAGAAGTACATTTCATGCTTACTCAAAAATCTTTGGTAATAATCAAAATTTAGAACTCTTGGAAAACAAAACTTTTATTATTTGTATTTCTATTTTTACAGACATAATGCTTAATTTTTTGTTTATTATGCCACAGAATTTTCTGTTTATGTATTTTGATGCCATTTGCCAGGAGTTAGAAAATGCTTTCAAGCGACTGAATGAAAATGAACTAAAAAGAAATGACCAAAAAGAAAACATTTACCGTGCAATCTCAATAGCTAGCAAATTATAATTATGGAATGTATAAATGTTATTGAAAATATTTTCTCATTTTCTTTATTTTTGTGGACGCTTTTATTTGTAGGATTAGTTGTAATGCCTGCTCAATATGTTATGTATACGCCAGATTTTTTAACTTGGATTCAATCTTTAGATTCGTTTACTATTTCTTGCTTGCCAGTTTACCTTTTCATCAAAATTTGTTTCTCGACTACTCGTGTTTCAAAGGAAACAAAGAACTTTTATTCCTCGTTGTTCAACGTGTGTAATCCGCACGATGCTGAATCCATGGACTATATGTTCCGAATATATGTAAAATCTTTGCAAGAATTGCCATGTTTTTCTGCTTGGGATATGTTTAATGTGAACAAAAGTCTTCTACTGACCATCCTGAGTTTTCTCTTCACTTATCTTGTAATCTTATATCAATTTAGCAATTTGAATGGTAATTAATGATAATAATCTTAAAAATGGCAAAATCTTAACAGTTGTGCACCAAATACGTTTGCAAATAAAAAATACAAAGAGGATATTCTTGCAGCTGAAGATGTAAATCGTAATAAATTATACAGATAAATAGAAACGAAGATGAATAAATTATAGTTAAGATAAGTTCCTTTAATTTATGCTATTTTGATTGTTTGTTGTTGTACAGTACATCAACTGTATCACTGTTCATAATTTGTTTGTACTTTGTATTTAAAGTTTTCGTTCATTCAAGCTGATAGAGCACAGTTTGTAATGATATAACGTACACTATATCAAAACCAATATTAAAGTTTAATTTAAGTTACAGCTTACAGATTACTCACAGAAAAACTAAGCTGTGTCTATACCTCAAAGAAAATAATTAATGTTGAGTGTATGAACCTTTATTATAAAAGGTTGCCAGTAAGAACTTTTATTTAAAAAAATAGAAAATGATACCAGAAGAAAATGAAG
The DNA here is from genome assembly GCF_000671375.1 of Centruroides sculpturatus. NCBI lineage: Eukaryota > Metazoa > Arthropoda > Arachnida > Scorpiones > Buthidae > Centruroides > Centruroides sculpturatus. The sequence goes on along the minus strand of NW_019384591.1, from coordinate 44,327 downwards.
ATACCTTGCAAGATATCTTCATTTTCTTCTGGTCCATTTGTCAACTAAGGTTGAGCGTGTATTTCTGGATAAATTTCTTATGGTTCGTTTAATCTTGCTCAGGTACCATGAAAAATAAACACACTTTTGAATATAATTGGGTCAGTTTGACCTCAGCAAAAACCATGCTATTTGACCATAATAACAACACTTTATTACAATAATTTTTCCACGAAACAATATGGTATGACAATGTATTATGAAATCCTAATAATACTGCACAAAGCTCTACATTTTGTAGGCAAAATGGTGCAGTTAACATTGGTTGCACAGCCGTTTGGTATGCTCTTCGCACACAAACTTTGCATATTTTCAATTCTTTGGTTGGTCCATGTCACAATCTCTGTTATCATGGATTCATGTTTTGAAGGGTTTGTCTACTTGATAGCCATTCCCTTTCTGTCCTGATTTCTGTTTGACAATATTTTCCATCGGGGTTCTTCTGACAGTTTTTGGCTTCTGTGACTCCACATACCCAACTTTTACACGAATATCACGACTATCATTATATTTCGATTCATCTTCCGAGTATGAATTATTTGAACTTACTTCACTGTTGACATCTGTCTCTTCATTATTAGGTTCGTGGTCACTTTATCCAAGCTCAAATCATTTTTAATGTTATCCTCATTTTCACTGTCGACACCACTGAGCTCACCTTCACTGCAGTACATCTTCGCGAGAAAGTCCCCGTGGTGTCGCCACATTGTTATGCTACGCACGCCACACAACCTTCAAATATAGAAAAATATCTTTATCACATTGAAGTAATACAGGGTCAGTTCGACCCAAGAGAAAATAAACCTAAATAAAAAATAAGCGAAAAGATTTTGAAACTATCAAACATGTGTCACATATTTAAAAGTGCCTTACAAAAAAATACGTAACAGGCCAGGTCACTAATGGGTATCATAACATGTACGACATTTACCCGACGATGATTTTTAATACAATACTATACATAATGTTAACACGTATCGACTTCTGCACGTTCACATAATATACTTGATGTTATTCTTAATATTCAGACAGCTTGGGAAAATTAGGAAATCAACGAAAGATGCCGTTTGCAGTTATCCTGAAGAAAGTAGATGACAAAGCCGACTTAATTATAATTGAGAGCTCGCGTAGTGGTAAATATCTCATGCATATATGTGATATGAGAAACAGATTATGGTTGTGGAATTGATAAGTGTCCATGAAGAATAAATATCAACAAAAAATATTGAATCAGAGAAAGTTAGTTGGCTGAAAAGATTAGACCAAGGGTGGCCAACCTTTTGCATACCATGCGCCAATTTTTTGAAGACGAGTTCAGATGCGCCATATAACTCGAACACTTTTTATACAGTCTTACGTTCAATGTTAGAGGTTGATAAATAGAGATAAGAATAAATCTGTTTCGCTTAGGGGAGAAAAGGGAATAACTTAATCACACAGTTGAATTAATTAATTTACGACAGTTTATTGAAGCACCAATTTACAATAGTCAGCAATAATCTCCTGTACGAGAGGGTGATTGCTTGATGATGGTGCTATAGCTGCCAGAGTCTCGTTTAGTGAAGATTACTCTGCACCACAATTGTTGGCACTGAGAACGAGATCAATTTGGAATAACTTTAATCACAATAAATGTTTTCGGACATTTACACGCCTGTAAAGTGATCGGAAATAAAGATCGCAAGACTCAAAATACATGCATACACTGTAATTTACTATGTGGAGAACACTCATTTTATCTGCAAAATAGACTGTAACGAATTGTGCAACAAAGGAACTTGCCAAGACAGACTATAAAAAATTTATTTTTTTATATAATATTCTTAATTGCAAAAAGTCAAATCTGGCAATTTTGCTTAGAACTTCCGAAGCGCCACTTGTAATCGTTTAATGCGCCATGTTTGGCGCATGCGCCACGTTTTGGCCACCCCTGGATTAGACTGTGCTTGTAAAACTAAGTAACAAATCGATAATTTGAACGAAGTTTTGCACGTTAACAGAAGTAATATAATGGCGTGTTTTAACGGAGGCTGAATTTTAAAATTCGACCTCGAACGAGAAATATTGGGAGTCAAATGTTTCCATTCCCATGTTGTCATTGGGAAAATTTTGTTCTTTTCTAAGCTCATCTTGTTGCCTAAATATTTAGAAATTGTCATGCATTAATGACAAGGCTTTTAAATAATTAAATATATTCAAATAAAGCTTTAACATGTAGTATTAAGAAACAATTCAAATAAATAAAATAAAATCAGAATGTATGAATAATATAGAACGAGCAAATAAGTTTTTGAATTATAACAACTTAAAATTAATTAAAGCTGATATAATAAGTAATACTAAAGTTTTTTTGCTCTTTCCAACCTGTGGGTACTAAGTGGGCCTGTTATAGCAAGCCCATAATGGGACAGCTGGGTGGTGAGGAACAGACCATTTCCCGAAAAAACCTGGGGATTTCTTCAGGATTTGATCCCAGGTCACCAAGAGCAGTAGGCTACCACCTTGACTGCTCGGCCATCCAGCCTCGATAAACGACATTAAAAATTACATTTTTATATCCGTTATTCACATTTATTTCTCGGATTTCCTGAAAATTATGTGCCTGTGCACGCCAGAGCTGCTCAACGTAAAAACAATATACGCCGATTGATATATTTACATTGAAAAATTATCAAACGAGCCAACTAAGTAAATAATTTACTTAGTTTTAACACATTGTAATGAATATAAATTTCAATCTGTAATTCGAAAATACCACCCTTTTGAAAGTGCCCCCTTACTGCCTCACCTCACGCGCTGACCCTGATCACCAATGTAAACTTTAATAATTCATTGTCAATTAATTAAACGAATCATTTTGTTATTAATTGTTAAAATCTTTCGATAAATTATTGTATTGTTATAACATTTCTACATTGTTTTATCAATAATATTATAATTAACAAATGAAGATGGATAAGTCCTTAAACATTATGAAAACGTTACTTAAAGGAATGAAGTTATGTATTCCATGCCTTACAAAAGAAAATAAATGCAATTCTTTTAATAATGAAACCGAATTTCGGATGGCGTTTTATTTGAAGCAATTCAAAAAGTGGACACCAAACACGGGCAACAGATCTTTCGATTATCAAGAAAAAAGAAAGACCATTCGATATTTATCCGAAATTTGTTTTAAATGGAATATACAAGAAAAAAATACAATACTGGAATTATTACATCAATTATTCAAGCATGATATATATTTTTATAACCTTTTTACTAATGTTTCCACCGTTTTACAGTTTAAAAACGATCCAAATGAAAATGGAAAATATGAACACCTCAATTACTTTTTGTTGCAAACTAATAGATTACGCGTAACTTTTGGAGATGAAAATTTGCGAATAGCCGATATTGCATTCTACATCAAATACCGTTCACGAAATCCGAAATTTTGTCTCGGAGCAATTCTTAACTGTGATCCAACCCTCCTCCTACTTTTGTTGCAACACGGGGCGTTAATTAAATGGATGCTTACTACAAGACAGTGTAATATAAATCATAACGATTACAAATATCTAATTTATTTGATACTTTTATTATGGAGAGAAAAAAGATTTGGATACGATAATGTAGAATTAGTGAATGTGAAGAAGACATCGGGCATCCTACCTGAACTCATTTCTAATGCAAATTTGTTACTAAGAGCTGTGCCAAAGTTGAGGAATGCGTGCGGAATACGTGATACAGAAAAATATAAGCATAATTTTCAGTACGAAAAAATAATAGTGCCACATATCCTAGATAAATTTCATAAATTGTTACCATCGTTAATAGAAAGATACTTGAAGCCTGCTAAATTACAGCATTTATGTCGGTGCGTTATCAGATATCGTCTTTGGTTGAATTGGAAACTGCCACGGGGAATCGAATTATTGCCCTTGCCAACATTTTTAAAGAATTACATCAATTTATTAATTGATTAATAAGTTTTTATGCAAATTTATTTTTTGCGATGCAATAAGTGGAAATTTCTTTTTGTATGTTTGAAGTAACTGTTACCTGATGTTTCTGATGATGAAAATTTTTAATTTAATGAAAATAATATTTGTTTATGAAAATTCTGTTGATTCCTTATTTAATAAATTTGAATAAATTAAGGAATAAGAATAAATTAAGCGTTGAATGTTAAAACAAATAAAAGGTATCATTGTATAATTATGCTTATTTTTATTTTGGTGACTGAGATTTCTCTAAATATTTTTTGTATTTCCTTACAATCCATCCTGCTAAATATTATAATCTATCATTTTTTAATTAGGTAATAGATTTTCATCTACATTTTCCTGATATATTACACAAATCATCATGTACAGTTACACTGCATGAATTTTCAAATATTTATTGTTCTAGACGTATCTGAAACTTCTTGCAGTAAATTTGATTCTTCAAACATTTCATTCATTAAGTAATTTTCAGATATCTTTGGTGTTTAATTTATTTTGTAATTGTTAAAATAATGATTGAACGGTATTTAGAAAATTTTAAACTAAGTTCGAAATAAAAATGTAATAGATTTAATAGATATAAACATTTCTTTTGAAATGTTTGACGTGATTGTTTAAATACACGCCTCATAATTAAAATTATTTTATAAGTATTATCAAGTGTATTATTTTGTTCGGTTATGTTAATGTCTTAAGCAAATTTAGGAGAATAATCAATTTTGTGATGAAAATTGGGAGTGTTCAACTCCCAATTTTCATTGAACTATTGATAACATCAAACTATGCATTAATTAATTATATAAATTCAGAAACTGCTAAGCATTCATTTTTTAATATATATTTTAATAGTAATGGCAGTAGAATTAAAAAATAATTCACAAGCTAATCTAACATTTTGTCGTTAAAAATTTTGACATGTAATATGCTCTTTTTTCAGTTCAAGAAAAACTTTAGTTCATTGGAATCTATTTGATATAACTGTTGTAAGGAGTACTTGTTTATTGACTTATAATCTGAAGTTAGAAAACCCAATTTCTATTGAGTTTTTACAAATGAGGTGCATCCAAAAAATAGTATATATTATTTCCATTAGATGTATGTATAAATTTGCCATTAAATATATTTATCCTCAATTTCTTCCATAATCCTATATATTGTCCACCACAGTCACTAACAACAGCAGCAAACAGCATCAAAAAGTTTTGAAATAACGTTAAATTAAAGTTGTTTTTTCATTTTAACATCAAAATTCATGTAAACTGATTGTTTGCATGATACAAATAGTCCTCTTGCTATCATTATTATAACTTGATTATTGTTTATCACGCTTTACCTGAAATATCAGTAAAACGTTAACATAGAAAATTAAAATAATTATTGAATTGTGTGGTCATCAATATGAATATAGTATATACATTATTTACCTTCATCTCATTAAAAACTGAAAAACTGTAAGTTGTTCTTCTTCTAAAAGTATAAAGTTTTTAATTAATTTTTGTGATATTGATAACACCATTTAATATGCCTTAACAAAAATTCATTTTTGAAGCCCATCGTTGAAATGTTGAAACTGCAGGTAACAGGATATTCATTTGATTTTTTAAGTATAAATATGTTATGCATAAATATTTTAAAGTAAATGCCAATTCATATTTTATTTCTTCCATTTGATTTTCCTTCTTCTCTCTAGCAGATTATATACTTATGTTTCTGTAATGGTACCGTTCAATATTGATATAACAAAATCTTTTTCAGTTTTTTTTCAATTTTTCATATTCTTCTTGGATGATGACAGGTTTAGATTTCCAAGATTTCAGATTTTTTTTAATTGCTTACATTCTTATATCAATATTTTTAATCTTATTTTTAAAAGAGAATTTTCATATTTTAATTTGAAATTACGGTCTTCTAAAGTTTTACAATCATTAAATTTAAGAGATACTTCTGGTTTATCCTGTTTATTTAAATTTAAAAGTTTTCCTATTAGCTTTTTTCTATTTCTTTCCAATAAACGATTCTTTTTATCATTTGACTGATTAATATTTTCATTTTCTGTATTTCTTAAATTTACTGTTGGTAATAAAAATGTTCCTTTAGTTTAGGTTTTGCCAATAAACCTAATACTGTAATTCAACTTTTAAATTTCTCTCAAAATCATCCTGTAAAATGATCAGAGCAAACATAACAAGAATCAGAATTAAATTTGTCTTTTCTTTTACAACTATAAATTCATTTTCTTCTTATTATTGGACTTTTCGTATATCTAAAATAAGTAAGTTTTCTCTTTAATGACTTTGTTTAATGACAGCTGTTATGGCAAGTTACAACAGCAGATATTGTTCAAACATCTGAAAATAATAATAATGAAATTTAGCTATTCTATTTTTTCCAAATAAATCTACTCAAGATATAACATTCTAAAGTAAAAAATGTACTATTAAAATTTTTTATATAAAAATTAATATACAAATAAATAACACTACAATAAATTTATACAATACATAAACATTTTTATGTTTTGCATTAAATATGAATATTTTAAAATGTCTTCACTTGTCGCCATATCCAATCATTAGGAACAACTTTTCATTAAATTGTAAATTCGTCAGCCCTTTTTTTCAAAAGACTTATTCGATTTGTACATGAAAAACGGTAAAGTATAAAGCGTTTTTACTATTCTGAGAGCGACTACAACTGGTAGGCTAGATATTTATTGGTCAAAAGTGCTTGGCTATTGTAACTCGATTACACAATAATTATTAGTGATGCCACGAATAGTGATTTTGCCGAATACCGAATACCGAATATTCGGCTACGCTCTCGACCGAAGCGCCGAATGTTCGGCAAAATATGTTGTTAAGTTCAATTGTAACATGTGTCAGGTGTGTGGATGTTATCAAGTGTTGATGGACAGTCCACAGCTCTGTCACATATGTCAGGTGGGTGATGTAATCGTATCTCTAAGAATGTGGGGTGAGATTGTCCCGCCTAGAGAGAGAGAAATTGTGGGAGAGGGTTTGTTTCATTTGCGAGTAGATCGTGTCACGACACGCGTTATTTGCTCATTGTTACGTCAAATTGTGTTAATAATAGTTTTTATTACTAAAAAATATCACTGTTTGTTCGCCAAAAGCTTTACAAAATGGCACTATTTAATAAAAAATCGCCTATTTGGAAATATTATGAGATTTGTAGTGAAGATAATAAACTTGCTGTGTGTTTGCTGTGTAACAACAAGATCTCGCGTGGCGGAGAAGGAAAGAAAGCAAGTAAGTAAAATCTTATTACGTATTAATTAAGTGAAACAATTTGTCACATTTAGTATTTAGCGCTTGTAATTTTTTATTTCTTGTTTTTTTGCCCGGTACTTTATTTCACACGTGGTATTTCGTTGATAAACTTGATATAAATAAGTCCTACTTTTAAATATAGTCTACATTTTATTTATTATCTTTGAAATTCAGAGGCTTAAGTGATGCCAGAATAATACAAGTTTAAGCTAGTAGTGTTTGGGAATTCCCTTCTTTGATGTCAGATTTTTCATTGCTTAATTATTGTGTTCGTTTTTTTATGTTTACAGCTACAACTTCTTTGAAAAACCACCTTAAAAGCAAACATGCCGAGCAGTACGCTATGTTAACTGTTGTTCCCTCAGCAAGTGGCAGCAAAAATGATGGTACTCTTACTTCTACCGATTCCAAGATACTGGTAGTACCAGGTACATCAGAAAAGAAACAGTTAACTCTGAAGGAAACAACTGAAAGGAAATTGTTATGGGATATTAATGATCTGAAATCAATAAAATATCATTATTTAATCGGTGAAATGATTGCCTTAGACAACGAACCATTATCACTTGTTGAACGAGTCGGCTTTAAAAGGCTTATGGAAAAGGCAGTACCTCAATACAATATACCTGGTCGCACTTACATGACCGAGAAAATTATTCCTGATATATATAATAGAATTTGCTATAAAATTGAATCTAGTATTTCACGAGCAACAGCAGTATCAGTGACATCTGATATGTGGACATGTCAGCACAATAACCAGAGTTTCTTGAGTTTCACTGTGCATTGGATATCTCCAGAGTTTATTCTTGAACATGGTGTTTTAGCAATGAAGCCATTTTCTGGCTCACATACTGGTACCAATATCGCAAAAGAACTCAATGCTATTGCAGAAAGATGGAATATTCCTCATAGCAAGATCCATTTACTTGTCCATGACAGTGGAGCCAATATGATAAAAGGTGTACGAGACGCAGAATATGATTCTGCCAATTGTTTTATTCATTCACTGCAACGAGCTGTCAAGGAATCGCTAAAGTCTCAAACGGAAATAACACAGATGGTAGTTGCTGCGAGACGAATTGTTACCCATTTTAACCACTCTGGTATAGCACAAGAAAAGCTGAAATGCATTCGCCAAGAACTTAACTTGCCAAACCACCAACTAGTACAGGATGTAAGCACACGCTGGAATTCTACATATTATTTAATGGAGCGATTATTAGAACAAAAGCGAGCTGTTTCTTTGTACATAACTGATCACGAGTCTTTAAACAATTTAACACCTTCTCAGTGGGAGCTAATGGAACAATGTATCAAACTTCTCAAACCATTTGAAGAGATTACGAAAATAACCAGCTCAGGTATTTCCTGCATCTCTGAAGTGATTCCACATGTTGTCACATTGTTGAAATACCTGGGAAAGGAAGAGACTGCAGATAGAACACCAAATTTATTGAGAATGAGATCTTCACTACAAGTTGAGCTTGAAACACGGTTCAACTTTGATGAGAATGACAAATATCTGGTTGCCACTTTTCTTGACCCGCGTTTCAAAACCAGTTTCCTGGGATTAGTTCAAACGCAAAGAGCAAAACAAAAAATTCTTTTAGAAGCTCTGAAAATTAGTCATGACGAGTCTACTAGTACGGGTGATTCTTCTCCATTTCGTAAGAAAAGAAATATCAATGAAAATGATAAAACCATTGAAATACACGACAGTTTTTGAAACTGTTTTGACGAAGTCGCTACAGAAAATATGCAAAATGATGAGGATGTGGAGGAGAAAAGTGCTATTGCAAATGAGATTGATTTTTATATGAAAACTGTTCGCCTAGATCGGACGGCAGACCTTTACAAGTGGTGGTCAGCAAACGCAAAACAGTACCCAAGCCTGACAGAATTTGCTAAGATTTATCTATCGTCTCCCGGCAGTAGTGTATATAGTGAGAGGCTATTTTCAGAAGCAAGTATAGTTTATGAGGAAAAGCGCAATCGTTTGCTATCAACAAATGCTGAAAAAATTGTTTTCATTCATCACAACTTACCACTGATAGATTTTAAGTATTAAATGTAATAATTTGTGATTAAAATAAATACATTTTTTAGTAATATGTGCGTTTTTTTCCATGATTTGGTATTTGGTATTCGGCCGAATAGTATGCAACATTCGGCCGAATACCGAATATTAAAAAATGTAGCTGAATAGGCCGAATACCGAATAGTAGCCGAATATTCATGGCATCACTAATAAATATCACAATGAACATTTTTGATTGAGCGCAATACAGTTGGATATACACGCACTGTTTGCTATCCTGCGGCAGACTCTTCTACACGTTCTAAGGCGTCATAATTGCATAGCGTAACTTTACGAACTTCGACGACAGAAAAAGACAAGTGGTCTCACCGAGATTCGAACTCGATCGCTGGATTCAAAGCCCAGAGTGCTTACCGTTACACCATGAAACATCCATAACTTTATTCTTCTACAGTACACAATTTATAGAATTTTTAAAATGTGTTAAAGTGGGCACTCGATGTGATAAACTCTTACGTAAGATAACCTCTTTAGTTATATAAATCAAATACTATAATATAATATAAAAATTAGAAACATGATATCACCCTAACGTTTGTTTTTCTTTTGTTCCCGGGCAAAGATAGGCTTACTTACCAGTAAGTAGCTGTTTATTCTTGCCTTTAATTCAATACAAATTTGTAAGTTTTTTAAATGAGTTTTACTTCTTTTATTTTTATATTTTTCTTTCGTTATGAACCGTATACGTCTTCTTCTGCTCGGAATGTCGGTTTAATTGTTAAAAAGATTATTTTAACTTTAATTATAAATTAGTCCGGAAATATAATGTGCAAATATAATATTTAAACCGATACACGTAATCAATCAATGTAAATGTAAAAAGTTTTATTAAGTAAAAGTTNTAATTTTTTATTATTTCACTGTACACAATTTTAAGAATTTTTAAAAAATGTTATAGTGGGCACTCGATGTGATAAACTCTTACGTAATATAACTTTTGTAAGTATAAATCAAACACTATAATATAATATAAAAATTAGAAACATGATATCACCCTAACGTTTGTTTTTCTTTTGTTCCCGGGCAAAGATAGGCTTACTTACCAGTAAGTAGCTGTTTATTCTTGCCTTTAATTCAATACAAATTTGTAAGTTTTTTAAATGAGTTTTACTTCTTTTATTTTTATATTTTTCTTTCGTTATGAACCGTATACGTCTTCTTCTGCTCGGAATGTCGGTTTAATTGTTAAAAAGATTATTTTAACTTTAATTATAAATTAGTCCGGAAATATAATGTGCAAATATAATATTTAAACCGATACACGTAATCAATCAATGTAAATGTAAAAAGTTTTATTAAGTAAAAGTTTATATACACGTTTAACTGTTCGACATAATTATAATCGTGGCTTAGACATATGCTAACTGCGATATTTCCCTTTTGTTTGTATTCGGGTGTCCAGTGTCGACACACGCGTTGCTGGCGAAAATCCATTATTTTCGATCAGAATTTCATCGTCAGTTGAGAGATTTCAAACGACCGAAGACAGTGCTAAGTTGTCACCGTCGACTTTAATTAACTGAAGTGGAAGAACACGTCCCTCGTAAGCGATGACGAAGGACATGTATCATTCCAAAAATTCCCAGCAGAAAAGGGAAGACGCCAAACCGCCATTAAAAGTCACATCCGGTCATTAGGTCAAAGCCAGGTAAAAGTCCACATCCGAGTAAAAAAGTCACAATCGGGAATAAAAGTCACATCCGGGTAGAAAAAGTCACGATCGGTGGAAAAGTCACATCCGGTAAGAATACCTCGGAGATTTATTTCTTCCAGAAGAAGAAAATCTTCTTCCACCAAGGCTTCTTTCTCCTCTTTTTCAGGATCGATTTACACTCCCCTTCGACTCCTTCCTCGCGTGCCTCTCTCTGCACCGACCATTCCGGAACTTCTGGATATCTCTGTTCCAGGTAGTCGATGACAGACGAGGTGCTCTCATCGGGAATGGTGACAATCACCCGTTTCTTGTCGGGTTCCTTCGCACCCTCCAGCACTTCTTTCGGACGCACGCGAATCACTCGAATCGAAGAGGACGACGATCCTGATGTCGAGGAGCTTTCCTCCGCACTCTCTCCTCCACAGTTGTTCCAATTCTTTAGCGCTTTAAAATTATCCATCCTGCAAACAATAAAAATCGAGTATTAAATATTGTAGAACGAACGTTAAATTAAGAGAATATTAAAAAATCATAATGTAAATACGAGAGAAAATTATAGAAAATGATCGTTTTAAGTATAAGAAAAATTCTAAACAAAAATGAATATAAAAGTTGTAATGGAATATTTGTTGTGGCAAAATTATCGCTGCTAATTGTGATTTAGTACCAAGCAATGCTAAAAAATATCTAAATCTAGAACGATCAGGGACTAAACTTACTTAAAACTGTCGCAAAAACTGTAGCAAAACTCCGAAAACACTAGAAACAAACGCATTCGAACAATGCAACAGACAATTGTCGAAATTCTATTGTTGCGTTGCGTCTCAGTTTAATGCTAAAAATTTCGATATTTTGACAGGATTTCGATTTCGGGGTTTCTAACTCTCTCTGTCTATAGAAACGGACCATTCTGCTTTTTGTCCGTAGTCTTTCACTCACGCCAACAGAGACGAGGTGTAATCCATTTTGTTAGAGTTAGGATGATCAAAGACGCTCATAAACTATGTCGATTCCACTTAAATTGAGCAATGGTAGAATCTTCTGGAACTGTTGTTTCTATATTGTTGTTGGGCTGCAATTTGAACCCGTTGTAGATATATAAATGCCGACTGTCGTTCATTATCCTCAATCTCGAGAATGCAGTTTGGTAGATGAAAGTGGAGATCATATATGAATAGATTAAGAGAATATATGAATTTCCGATGCAAGGCGGAAGTCACGTTATTTCCATTCAAAACATTTCCCCTGAAAGGAATTAAATAGATGACAGGCACGACTTCATTGCTGACAGCAAAAGTGTGATGTACAGGGACGAGACACTACAGTAGTAATTTGAGATGGACGGCATATATTTTAAATGAAATAAATTAAAATATGATTAAAAATTACCGCCCGGCATTGTAACCGTGTCACAATAAACAATTGCCCGTTAATTTTTTAATTGCAACTTTAAGAATTTTGAAAATAAATGGCTTATAAATATCGTTCTTCTTTTCTGTGCGGGTAATTTAAATATTTCGTCTACAAGAACTTACGATATTTCACCCTAACAAAACTTGCAGGTTTTTGGTGTTTTCGCTTAACACGACGAACACTTTAATTAAAATAAGCATTAAAATCTAATAACTTTGCTACGTTAAAATTACCACAATTTCTACACTTGTTTGATTTGTTAATGAAAAAAAGTAAAGTATAAAACATTATTACTATTCTGACAGCGACTACAACGGGTAGGCTAAATATTTATTGGTCAAAAACGTTTGGCTATTATAACACAATAAATATTCCAATAAACATTTTTGATTGAGTGCAATATGGTAAGACATAGGCACTGTATGCTATCCTGTGGCAGATGTTTTTACAGATGTTGCAAATTTCACTTGTAGGTCGCCAGAAGAAACATTAAAAACAAAAACACAGAATAATAGATTAATGGAAGTAACTGCGATAGAAACTGCGATAGAAACGCTTATATTGTTCTAAAATTATAAACATTTCGACTTATATTACAAATGAATAACACTAATAAGTATTTACTGTAAGCATTACAATTATGATTCGATATATTTTCGAAAAATTACACGTTCGAAATAGCACTATTGAATTGATTATATTTCTTAACGTTTTACTAATTACGTACGTACAATTGTCATTATTATTTACTATAATATATATACACAGAATCGAAATAAAGTGATAGTCCAATATCTCACCCTATGGCTTGTGGAATACATTTCTTTTCGGCCCCAACAAAAGAAAATAAATCGAACACATCAATGATCTAATATATCAAGTTTCCTAAAACACTAATCACAACACTTTCTTTTCCACCAGATAAAAAAACTTTCTCAGCGTAAATCCTGAATTTTCCAACACAAACTCTACTATTTCTAACCCAAGAAATTATTCTTAAACCATGACCCAATTACTGAAACAAATGGATTCTGTTGTATCATGTCTCTGTTCATTTGTTTAAATGAATGTTTATATCCTATTTTTAATTCTATCTGAAGCAATTATTATCTACCAAACAGGAAGTTTTTTAGGTCCACATGTCGGAGATTTATGTAAATGCGACAACGAGATTTTTTATCTATTAATTAACGTTGAAACTAATTTCGCCTATTTTTCCGACTTTACAGAGTCTTTTTTTCAAAACTTTTGGTAATATCGATTTAAAATAATTAGAGAAACAAATTGGAACGAAAAATTATCAATTCATTGTTATAAATCTCACAACATGCGAAGGACAAGACAAAGGGGATGACTGTCGTTTCCCCCTTTTTCGATGGTGTTGGATGATCGATGTTAAGCTATCCATGTCACACGGACCCATGGTCTTCACAGAATGAAGGACTGAGTAAACAAGAAAGACGACGAAAAGAAGAAGAACACAGGAAGAGAAAGTGGAAAACGAACAAAAGATAACTCTTTTCCTGGTATGCTGTCAGTCGTGCAGTTCGGACACCCCGAAGTTGTTTGTGTACATATTTTGTCAGAAAAAAATGAGAGGACCTTAGAACTTAAATGCACCACATAATATTACACATTAAATTTCATACTGAACAACGCCTTTTATGAACAAATTTTTTAAACTATTTTTCTTTCTTTCTTCCATTCTTCTTCTTCCTTCTTAATTAAATAGTACGTGTACCAATTTCGGTTTCATTTTAGTTATTTTTTCAAGCTACCTACAGCTAAAAGATACTACTTTTACAAGTACGCGGTTCTTCCTATTATTGGTGCAATCTGTTCGATCGCTTTTCAAACGATTTTTCCCGTTTCTGCTATTTGCCCATTCTTCTTTTGCTGGTAGAACATCTGAGTATAATTTAACCGCAAATACTTCCAAAAAGTTTCTTCATTCGTAATTAATTGAACTAAAATTTAAAAGAATTGTAGACGTATATTTTCCCAGTGTCGTCCGTCTGTCCGGCTACGAGAACGTAGTTAAGACCAGAAAGAAATAACGGAGCAACATTAATAACTCCAATTTACTATACAGAAACTTCGAAGAGAACCGAAAGTAACGTAATATCAATTCCAAAATTTTCATTGGATAGATGATGGCACGAATCTTTTTTTAAAGGACAATATAATGCACATAAACAAACAACTATTCCAGATTGTCTTTCGAAACTCTTCTTTCATTCATAAGTTATTCAATGATCGTAGTGGCGTGCGGCGACCTCAAATTCGTCGATTTTATCAAAGTATTTAAAATTTCCTTTTCTATTGAAAGCAATGCTAGTGACCTCTGACTGACTGTTCCTTGCCGATGTATCAATTCGCTCATTGTTGAAAAACTGCACTGAACACACGCACTCGTAGACCGTATTGGAAAAATTAATAATATTAAGTCATATAATTCTTTTGGTACGTCTTTGTTCAAATCGTCATAAATTATAATATGTTTTATGTTCTAAGAAAGACTTGCCAATATAGTCTGAACATCAGTATAAATATTGCAATTTTTTACGTAATTTAGATAAATCAAAAAATTCTCCAGAAAATTGTGAGATCCGGGAGGAGATTGAAAAGAATTATAACTACTATTTATTGATACGTCGACATGTAAACAATTACACTGTGAGAATCTAGTCGTTCAATTTAGTCTAATTCTCACCGCCCTGGCCGGCCCAGTGATGGCGCATTCAAAGTGTCATCATTAGAAAACATATGGTCATCTGATTGAATTTCCACACCGAATGGGGATATAACGACTGTGCACCCGATTTTGGCGCGGACATACCAGGAAGAGTCGAATCGAGCTGCCGTCTGGCCAGCGCCCATCTCACGACTCCTTAGTAACTGTTACGGGAAGATCTGGCAACACCAGAAAGAGAGGGACGTGCAAGACAGACGGCCCTGACCAATGTATAAGAGTGGAGATCGTCCGGTCCAACTAGGAATAAAGCATTCCGGTTCTGAATAAAACATTCAGAGTGTCTGTATTCCTGTCTCACGGGGGGGTCTTAGTGCGTCACGAAGGACGTATAAACGCTAAGTAAACCACATAAAACATGGTGGCAGCGGATACTTAAGCCAGTAAAGGAAACGAGGATTAACGAACACGCACTAGCTTAACTAAACAAGTAATCAGACACTTCGTTCAAAGATTAATGCTGCGCAGACAGACAGTCTCCTTGGTATATTAATATAACGATTACTTTAAAGCAACAGAAGAAATATATCTTACTACCGCCATCTTACTATCTATCTATCTTCTCAGCAATATTAGCTACTTATATTAATAAACAAACACACCTGATTTGTATTTGCCGAGTTATATAAATGGAGAAGTATAGAAAAAAACCGAATGTGAAGTTGTAAATGAAAACATAATTTCAAGCACGGATAAAAAAGTTAGAAAGATTGAAAAAACACCACTGGCGTCCGTCTTAACGTTCCTAAAAAGGGCACATAACCCCAATCATCAGATGCCTAGAATACTCGCATTTGCGAAAACACACAAAGAGGACAAAGAAGTCAGGCCTGTGGTAGAGAAGTGTAACGCACCAACGTACACACTGGAAAACGTTTAAAGGAATACATAAGTGTAAAAATGGAAGATAATAGTTTTGTGACCCATGATCCAACTAAGTTAATAAAAGAAATACAAAACTTAAATTTAATGAACGATGAAATAAGAACTGTGATGGACTTTGAAAGTCTGTACCCCTCCATAAATCTAACATCGTGCTTCAACGAATTAATTGAATTCTTAATACAACAAAATCAAGGAGTAGGGAAATTCATAGAAAACTTGCAAGATTTGGCAAAACTGACTTGTTTTCATTCATTTTTCAAATTTAATGGAACGATATACAAACAAAAGAAAGGAGTTCCCATGGGAAGTCCTATGTCAGGGCTCCTATGTGAACTTGTAATAAGGAAATTAGAAAAGAACATCCTCAAAGATTTCTCCGATAGCATTGTAATATACAAATGCTACGTTGATGATATATTAATAATTTGGAAAGATGACCAACGCCTTAATGATTTCTTAACAGCAATCAACAACAATGAGCACGGATTGAAGCTAAAATTAGAACAAAAAATCCGAAAGAACATCCATTTGTTGGATATTAACATGGAATTCAAACTGGGAAACATACAAACGAACGTATATTTGAAACCAACACACGCTCCTTTATACATACCCTCATGGTCGAAACCCGCATAAATATAAATTATCTGCGTTTTAGGCATTGATCAAAAGGGCTTTCTTGTACTGCACCAATGTACAAGACCAGAATAAAGAAATTGATAGAATTCAACAGGTAGCAAGAAGTTTAGAATACAGAAGGTCCACAATCAAAGGCCCTGTAAAGAGCTACGGTAAACAAAAAGCTACAAATGCAAAACATAACAACAGTACTACATTCAACAAGTTCACATACAATGAACAAACAAGGAAGGTGGTGAAGGAATTAGGAAAATACAAAAACTAAAATATAATCTATAAACGAGCACCCAATATTTATAGATTATTAAGAAACGACAAAGACAAAATTAAGTTGGAAGAGCAACCGGGTGTGTACAGTACAGTATCTCCTTTGAGAACCAACAGTTAGGTATTGAGAAAGAGTATATAGGAGTGACCAGATGAAACCTTAAAGTACGAGTAAAGGAGCACAAATATAGTGTAAATAAAAAACTTAATAATACGATATTAGCAAGTATGGCACAGTCAGACGGAGCAGTAGTCAAATGGGATGAAGCCAAGATTATTAGAACAGGGCACTCACCTTCCATCGCAATGGAAATGGAAAAAATAGAGATTTACAAAAGTAAGATGAGGGACAGAGGCCTAAATGCAAAAGATGCAAAAGCATTACCAACGGCTTGGAAATATAAAATTGAAAAACTATGGGTTTTAATAATCCATAAACATTTTTATGATCTGGAGTTTATAGGAATTAGTAGTTCAGACTCAGTTAAAGTTGATATAATTTTTGTTTTTTGTTTTTGTTTTATTTTATAGTTATGTTGCAACGCGATTTTAGATTATATTTTATTATATATTTATCTTTAATGTACGTGTTTTTCATGTTATTGTTAAGTTGCAACACGTTTTTGATATTATTGTTAACTATTTATTTATACACATAATTTGTTAAAAGTTCAAATTCAAATGAATTTCGAACTATTGGTTCTATTGGAACGAACAACGTTAAAGTCTGAAAATGGCCTATACAAATAGGCCGAACACGTTCGAATAAAGAAAATAACTTGTCAAATACAAATCAGGTGTGTTTGTTTATTAATATAAGTAGCCAATATTGCTGAGAAGATAGATAGATACTACTTCGAATAGTTCCACGATCGTCTTTTCCACCATCGCACGAGTTTGGTGCTCTGTAAAGCGCGCGAATGCCTGTAATCTGCTGCTCTACACTAATCAGATATTTTCGCCCTGCAAGCTGTTCCGTATTCGACAACACAGCGCTTCATTTAGGAATATGCATATACAAATTTATATTCGAATATACAATCTTATCGTTATTTTTCACGTGTATAGAAGTTTGTGATAAAATACATACTGCGGATATGATAAAGTGTTAATTTTAAGTAATTAAAATTACGCTAAAATATGAAAATAATCGCACGATACACGATACAGTGATTCTCAACTACTGCAAATATCCATACATAAGCGACGTCAGACAAGTAGTTTAATCGGTTTTACCTTCCTAGAGCGCGTTTGTACCAGTGTTACGGGTAATTGCCGGTAGTTACCAAGGCGTTTAGAAAATACCTAAATAAACAACTTCGTTTAAAAATCACAGTTATGACGTCACTGGTTGTTTTGCGATAATTACCAAAGTAACCGTGTGTAAAACCAAATTTTTAAATTATTAAAAGTGAACCGTGACGATAAAAAGGTTGAGAATAACTGGCACAATATGTATTTATATTTAAAATAAAACGAGGGAAGCAGAATTTCCACAGCTTCCATGAACAACGTGCCACTGAGTGATTCCTAATTACATATCATTTATAATAATGTATTTAACATGCGGATCATATAAAAGTCAGACCAGTAACACAATCAAAATGTGCGGAAACCATTAGTAATTAATTAAGCTTTATTTCTAATAAAGTATGAAATTAATTAAACGAAAACATTTGTGTATATTTAAAATTAAAATAAAAGGACAGAAATAATTCATTCGAACATTTCTGTGCATATCTTAAATAATAATTTAATTTTCTGGCATTATAGGCCACGACACATCATCGAAAAATTTGTGATTTTTGATGTTTTCTTCTGTAAGACGTTCCTCGGGATTCTGAAATGGTCAACAATAATAATAGTTAATTGTCAGCCCGGGCCTGACGAAAAAATTTATTCAAACAAATTTTTCGAGAGAAAAATCATCCAAGAGATAATATAACCTGTTTCTCACGGACTTACTTCCTTATTGTAGGTGACGCATTGAATGTGCCACCCGAAACCAACGAGTCAACATCTGAATATTGGACCTAAAATACTAAAAATCTTAACCAAGTCATGGGAAAAACCCAGAAGAAACCCCTAAATAAAAGGGATGGGTGATGACAACCAGGAGCAGTCGTCTTCACCTTTTCTAAAGTGTGTGTGAGTGTTCCGACCCACCGTTCCAGCGGTCGTTGCTCGCCGCCGCCCAAGAAGACAAAAACGGATTGCTCTCTGAACTGAGTTTCCGAACTTTCACATCTACGTCGCATCGATACGTCTAGGACTCACGAGTATTTTAAGGTATTTATCATCTCGCGAACTTACTGCTAGCTCTCTCTCCCGGTCAGGGTCGCGATAGGTTTATCCCTGTCTTTTTTAGCAATCGGGCTAAGCATCTATAATAGTTTTTGTAGCCATTGTGCTAAGCTTCTGAAATTAAATAATAGCTACCAATAAACGAGTATTTTTTGTTAAATGTTAATCTGTGGTGTGTACTTCTTTCGGTAGTCTCCTTCTGCTTCCATTCCGAATCCGGAAGCCTACAAGCGCGACCGCTTGCGCTTGTAGGCTTAAGTTGTATGGTTTAAGTTGTATGGTTTAAGATAATATAAAACGTGTAATGTATCAAAATAAACTACACAACATATTAAAAAAAATATTCAAAAAAATTTTTCTCTCGTGAAATGTATAGTAGAAAAATCAGAAAATTAATTACATAAAATGCATTATAAACTTACTTTCTGTAACAAATCCTGGATTATTTCTTTGGCATCCTGCGGTAGTTCAAAAGGATACGTCAACTCCACTTCTTCAGCAACTGCAATGACATTTTTATATTAATTAATCATCGCTTTCTTTATTTCTTAACCACTTTTGAATTGTTACTTACTTTGCAATTTTTCGGTTATCGGCAACGACTGGAAATCTTCAATGGTCATAATTTCTTCCAGATAAACGTCCATTGGAGTTTTGCCAACCAAAATCTGATATAATACAACTCCAAACGCCCACCAATCGCAGTAAGCGTCTGTAAACCATACATTGATTTTACCAATAAAAGAAAGAAATAAAAAATCCATTAAATGTAAATAACATTTCTTACCGTATTCCTTCCGTTGAAGAATTTCTGGGCATAAATAGAACAGAGTGCCGCAGAAGTCTGTTGGACGGCGTTCGAACTGAAAAACATTAAATTATAAGAAAAGTACAATTGAAGAACAGTAAGAGGCGTATAGTACAGTACTTACTGTGCACAGACCAAAGTCAATCAAATGTGCTTCATTTTTCTTATCTATTAAGATGTTGTTCGAGCTTATATCTCTGTGAATAATTTCTATCGGAGAGAGTAAAATAATTTATCACACTGTGTATACGTAAGAAAATTTATATGTATAAATATATTTAGATAAAGCACCTTTATTGTGAATATAAATAATAGCCGAAGCAAGCTGTGCACCGATCGTCTTAGCTTGGGTTTCCGATAATATTCCATTTATTTCCAAGAAGTCGGTCAAATTCTCTCCATTCACATAATCACAGACGAAACAGTGACTGAAAAACACGAATAGTTTATTACCCGAAACACGTAAGATATTACAAATCAGTAATATTAAAAAACGTAAAGCTTACCTAATATCAGTTTCGAATAAGCCAATAAAACCGACAATGTGAGGATGACTGGATACTCGGCGCCAAGCAACTCCTTCTTTGTCAATATTGAATTGCTGAAATAAATAATTAATATATGCAAAATATGACATTAATATATTATCTGTTAATTGTTTATAGAATATTTTTGAAAAGTATTAACAACATTATTATATAAATGAACTGTGTTTCTTCAGTCAATTGTACAGTACATACTTCATGTGCCAAATATGAAATAAAGTACTGTAATACATTGTTGGATTCTACCAACTCCTTTACAGACATTTTATCGTTTTTAGCACCATACATAAAAAGAATATGGAAAACAATGCTCAATACATACCTGATTAACAAAATACCGTCGTTTCTTGATGGCTTTGACAGCGATTGTTTTGTCGGAACTTTTAGACCGACCCACATAGACTGTGCCAAAAGATCCTTCACCAATTTCTTGGAATTTGTACTTGTCTTTTGTATTGATTAGACGTTCAAGTCCAATTTGAAAACCCTCCGATTCGCACTTCTACAATTATAAAATATTTAATTGCAAAGTTCGTTAATTGAAAACAGGGAAAAGCAAAGAAACTCGAGTGTTACCGGTGAATCGGAAGTTTCTCCTTTTACGCAACAACAGCGCAACAGTTTACAAAATATACTTTTGAAAAACTGCTTAAATCCTCCAATTTTCTTAGGCTTGCTCACCTCGAATCGTGAATCTCCTTTGTAAGCGGAGAAAAAATCATTGACGGGCAAATCATTGTATTTCTACGGAAAGTCAAAGTAATAATATTTGTTACTCTTAATTCATATTACAAATTCGAGTAAAGACCTATTAAATGACTTTTAATCAAAAAATTAATTTTTAAGTCATTAATGAAATTGAATAACTTACATTATTAATCCAATAATTCTGAGATGAAATTTTAAATCAATATCAAAGAAATGTCATTCGTAAACATTACTTTTGATTAAATTTACCTTTCTCTTTTCATTTTCTCACTAGAAAATCGCAAACGAATTTTTTCGAAAGAACGCTTCATTCGCTTCAACAATTGAAACAATTGGAAATTGTTACATCGACAACATTGTTGAAAAATGGCATTAAAATTAATGTTGTTTTATCAATTTATATGAAATGTTGTCAAACACGTAATTGTGTATGAAAAAAAATTTAAAATCTAGTAAGGAGTTTCTTAACTTTCTCGTTAACATTTACAATCTCTTATCGAATTTTATTGAAAATCTTTTACATAAAAGATACAAAACAATTTATTATAAAATGTCGAAAAACTCTATTTTCTGGGTATAAATGAGTTTTATATGATAAGAATAACGATGAAAATCTTTGTTAGGCCCGACCCTTTCGAGACATTTCTATCACCTTACACCATCAACCTTTAACTAATAAAATTAAATAGCATCAATCTCGCAGTACCCAAACTTCTCTGCAAAACTATAGACATTTTCTATAAACGCACAGGAATCGTTTCCATGAAAGTGAACCAATTTCTGCTCTTTTACACGTACAAAACAAACCCAAAGTTTTCCCATTTCTCGACGATTAACGGTGTCCCGACTCCAAAAAATGTATGCAAAATTTCGGGAATTGCTCGGTCTTTACCCATCATTATTTTTTTTTGTTCCGTTATATATGACAGAAGGAATATGAAAATGGTTCAAAAGAATACGTGTCTTTACAGCGAAAAACTTTTATTTTTCCGGACGAAACACTAACGCCTTTGTATTTATTATAATCTTGACAAGTGGCTCTGTTATATATAAAATAAGCGCTTCAGTGTCCGAGTGGATTAAACCATCGAGCACGTGGTTACCGACGTGGAAGATTTCGGATTTTCTTCACTTGTCTCGCACCCAAATAAAGACTAATTTTCTGCAGAAAAACACCTTCCTTAAGACATTCCTTTCGATGTTTATCGATGGCGGGTATGAATAAATCAAATCTGTCATAACCTTTCGACAAAATTTGAAACACTGACGACCATGAGGGTCAGTAAATGACCCCTTTAATAAATACTTTAATTAACGTATAATATAAAATAAAACAGAACAATTAGCTTCATATGCATTTATATGTTTCATTTTATTTCCTAGTGTAAAATAGCTTCTACCAGGAAATAAAGTGAAACAGTTAAAAATAATATGAACGAATAGATGTTAATTTCAAATTAATCTTTTTGGTTATTGCATGATTTGAATATTGTTGTTTTTATGACAATGAGACAATTGCATCAAACAATTGCATGTATTACACATCTTGGCAGATTTTGTTAAGTACTCAGCAACACCCAACGGTCTTGGTTTCACTGCAGGATCATAGAGTTGTTCTGCAGTTTTGCTTAGCAACATTACTGGTATGCCTTGTCTGATATAGTGTACTCTCCGTTCAATTTTTCGGGATGTAATTAACTTGAATTGTCAATATATACAGAGAACAGAATTGAAAAAAATTATACCGTTAACGTAATACAGAAAATGCAAAAGTTAATAAAAAAATACAAGTCTTCACTGCATACAAAGTTAGTTTGAGACGTTGGGAAGTGTATAGTGTATAAACTAAGTAGTACAGGTAAGGAAAACGATAATTTTATTGGTGAAACGAGGAGAAAGTTACATACGAGATCGGAGGAACACGTGACATCAATTAGATTAGATTATAGACAGTACTCTTAGTTTTTGTGTTGCGCGGACACGGTTGTACGATAAGTAAAAAGAATGTTACGATTGAAAAAATTCTATATAAAAAACTGTTTTAGAAACTGAATTATTATAACAGTTAAATTCGATTAATTTAAATAAAAGAATGGAGGTAGATGTCATTTGGCAAAATCTACTACATAATTATTGTTATAAGAAAGAGCAGTCATAAAACGTCTTCGCAATCATGGCATGAACATGATCCAAAAACATTGAGTTATTGTACTTAAAACTGTAATTAGAATTGTACACTCTCTCGGTCCAAGTACATATAAAGTACGGTATATATAGATATGTATTATCCCATCAAGCAGATAATTGTAGTTGTATGTAGATTTAGTAGCTTCTACGTATCCCTTACTTTAGTTTATTAAACATTTATTATTAGATAACTTATCCTAACTCAAAGAACGATCACTCTATCGGCGGACTCATGTAAGAAAACGTCCTCCTACTACATTCTAATCCGATAATTATCAGCAATCCAGTGACGAATGAGAGCAACTTGCCGTCCTGATATCGGAAAATGGTTTAGAGCTTTATTCTTGTCATCACCTGTTGATAAGAGGTAACTAGTTAAAATTATACGAATTTTTCTCGGCACTTTTATGTGTCGGTGTATTTTTTTATTTAATTTTTTAAATTTTTTGCATCATTTTTTTTATTTTTCTTTTAAAACAGAGAAGTTTCTACTAAACGTTTCGAAGAACGTATTGTGATGTTACTGTGATGTGTTTAAGTAAGAATTCGAGATTGATAATTAAATGTATATTATATTTTCCCCCGTCGCTTCAGGTAAAAGCATATATTTTTAATTAAATAATTTTTTAAAATAAGATTAAAAATTGCAGCCCCGCATTGTGATGATGTCACAATAATTCATTGCTTGTTTTACTTAAATAACTTTTATAAGATTGTCTTTCGAAACTCTTCTTTCATTAACACACTAAAAATAAAAATTTTTAGTTAAAACAAGTAAAAATTATTCTCTTTCTATTTCCGACTTCGAGGATTCTATGAGCAAAAACAAGACAAACAAATGGCAAGGAACAATCATCACTTTATTAATTTTATCCATAAATGCATTTCGCCATCTAGGCCTACTCAGCGGATACATCAAGATGTTATTCGCTGGTTACGTTTTATACCCAACAGCCGTTCCCATCATGCATCAACAATCATTCCAGCATTCAAATTAAGCAAATTTACATGTTCGGCGATACAAAAATGTTCTACAATTTTTCTTTCTAAATTATTTTCTATTCTATACAATATTTTAGTATTTTTTATATTTATATTACAATTAAATTCTCTACAATGTAAAAACCATGCTGATTCCATTCTTCTCAGTCTAATGGCCGCCTCATGTTCCTTTACTCTCAACTCCAATCTTCTTCCGGTTTCTCCAATGTAATAATTTGGGCTTCCACATGTACATGACATTCTATATACGACACCGGCGATCTTAAATTGGTCTCTGGGCGAATTTTCACTATTTATTATGTTGATAATGTTTGACATCTTATTCTTTTGATTCGCAACTATGCATATAGAAAATTCTTTAAATATCGGTTTATATTTTTCAAAAACATTAGTAACATAAGGAAACTTTACATAAGAAATATCTTCTATGTTGTTTTTAACATTAAATCTACGTTTTAAATATAAATTGTACCACTTACAGAGAATATACTTCGGATAATCATTTAACTGAAATTTTTTAAACAATTGTTTTACTTCGATGTTTATATTTTCTTGCTGAGTTGTTCGATTTAATATTTTTCTCAATTCCATAATAAAGACATTCTTTTATTTTCTAAAGGACAGTAAGATTTAAAGTTAATAGTTTTACCATTATTACATAGTTTTTCATACTTACTAAATGATACACTTGTTTCTTCTCTTTTTTTATGGTGACATCTAAGAAATTAATTTCATTTTGTTGTTTATCTTCACTTGTAAACTTTAAGTTTTTATGTAATCTGTTTGCACTGATGTGGCCCTCAACAACACCATTGAAAAAATAAAATTGTTCAGCAGTTTAACTGGTATGAGAATCAATGAAAATAAAAGTAAATTGTAAAAGCCTAACCGTCCTTAAATTTTAATATTTTATTGTTGATTGTCTACTTGGATTTTACTTATTAATAAGACTTTATACTGGTGTCCAAAGATCGGCACAGTACTGAGAGTTAGTTCATGAAATAACAAAATTTCTTTATTATATCACCTGTAGTAATAATTTCTGTTTACAGAAACAGAAACAGAAATTATTACTATAGGTGATATAATAAAGACATTTTGTTATTTCCTGAACTAACTCTTAGTACTGTGCCGATCTTTGGACACCAGTATAAAGTCCTATTAATAAGTAAAGTCCAAGTAGACAATTAACAATAAAATATAAAAGTAAATTGTTTAATATTAACGGCAACATTACATGTGATATCATGAACATCAGTACTGTCAACAGTATCAAAATTTTAGGTGTATGGTATGGTAAAGATAGCAATCAAAACAATTTTAAGAGCATGTCTCATAAAATTAAAAACGCGATTTCCAACTGGGAAACCGTTTGGTTTTACCTACCTGACCGTGTCACTATTGTAAATAAATTCTTAATTGGCAGAGTAATGTTTAACCTTTATATCACTGATTTAAGAAAAATAAGATATCAAACATCTCGATAAAATCATTTTTAGATATATTTGGAAGAGTGATTTTGAGCCACTTAAAAAGATTATAATAAGAAATAATTTCAATCAGGGAGGATGGAAAGTGTGGGACATTAAGAGTCTGGAATACTCCCTCCAACTGGCTAATATGGTTAATGCTATAAAAAATCAGAACCATGCTCTTGCTCTCATTGCCCATTATATATTAGGTCCTATTGTTAAACGTGTTACTAAAAATGATAATTTCCCCTTCCTTATCAACAACTGTAGTAAATATAAAATATGGAGAGAAATTGTTACTACCATAATTAATAATGACCAAATCGGTAATAAATTAAGGCCCAGTACAGTCTACACGAACATTCATAAGCAAAGTATCAACAAAAATCTAATGGATACTACGATCAATTGGAATGAGACCTGGGTAAATGTTGGAAGGCTCCCTGCTGACTGGAGAGAACTCGCGTGAAAAATTTTGAACAACATCGTGATGAACATCTTCACACCTACCAGCGTGTAATTACTGCTCGTTGTCCTCGGTGTGACCACAATGAAAGTATCTATCACGTATTTTTTGAGTGCCACATCGCTGAGCAAACTTGGCACTGGTAGACAAAATTTATAATATATGTATCTGCTAGCAAAACGTAAAATTCCATTCCAATTTCCCTGTTAAAAACCAAAATAATTACTTAATTAATTGGGTTACTGCTTTGACCATGAGGGTCATCTGGAAAGCGAGATGCGCCCTTATTTTTGAAAATAAAAAATCAAACGCAACTTTTGTAATAAATAAAATACGTGATGAGGCAAACTTCAAACTAAAAGCTAACTATAAGAACTTTACTGACAGGGAACACAACGCTCTATACTTTGGCACTGAAAATATTATATGGAAAAATGTTAATAATAAATTTGTATTTAATGATCAGTGGCAATAAAAATACTTCTGCTTCGATTGTAATTTTAATCACCTACACATTTGTATGTAAAAATTTTATTGTAACTGTTATACTTATAAAATTATTTCTGTATAATTATGTAAACTTTGTATCAACTCTATTTTATAATATTTCGTAATTGTACAATTTTATATAAATTTTCTGTAATTATAAATAGCAATGTTTGTAAAATGTAAAAGTCAAAATATTAATAATTTAAATAATTTATTTATAACTCACATAAAATCTATACTCCGTATAGAAATATTATTTAACTTTTTAATTTTGATTTTTTTTTTATTTGCGCCTGTTCTGTATACCTTTCTTTCATAATACCCACTATGTATATAATTGTATGTATGTGACTACTGTAAATATTCTTGGGTATTATGGCTATGTCTTCTTATTTATTATTTAATTAATGGGTACGTCAAATAATACAATGTACAAGGTTTCTTGATGCTCTGCATGTTGCTGATTTGTAACAACTTATAGTTATGAATAAACTTTAAATTAACCAGTAATCTGTGGAAATTGCGAAATAGTTATTTTTAAAAGTAAATTTTATAAAGTCTATAATATGGTTAGATAAATGAACTTCTGGATATCGCTGTTCCAGGTAGTCGATGACAGACGAGGTGCTCTCATCGGGAATGGTGACAATCACCCGTTTCTTGTCGGGTTCCTTCGCACCCTCCAGCACTTCTTTCGGACGCACGCGAATCACTCGAATCGAAGAGGACGACGATCCTGATGTCGAGGAACTTTCCTCCGCACTCTCTCCTCCACAGTTGTTCCAATTCTTTAGCGCTTTAAAATTATCCATCCTGCAAACAATAAAAACCGAGTATTAAATATTGTAGAACGAACGTTAAATTAAGAGAATATTAAAAAATCATAATGTAAATACGACAGAAAGTTTTAGAAAATGATCGTTTTAAGTATAAGAAAAATTCTAAACAAAAATGAATATAAAGTTGTAATGGAATATTCGTTGTGGCAAAATTATCGCTGCTAATTGTGATTTAGTACCTAGCAATGTTAAAAAATACCTAAATCTAGAACGATCAGGGACTAAACTTACTTAAAATAATCGCAAAAACTGCAGCAAAACTCCGAAAACACTCGAAACAAACGCATTCGAACAATGCAACAGACAATTGTCGAAATTCTATTGTTGCGTTGCGTCTCAGTTTAATGCTAAAAATTTCGATATTTTGACAGAATTTCGATTTCGGGGGTTTTTGAGTCTGTCTTTCTATAGAGACGGACCATTCTGCTTTTTGTCTGTAGTCTTTCACTCACGCCCACAGAGACGAGGTGTAATCCATTTTCTTAGAGTTAGGATATTCGAAGGCGTTCATAAACTATTTCGATTTGAGTAGGATTCGACTTAAATTGAGCAATGGTAGAATGTTCTGGAACTGTTGTTTATATATTGTTGTTGGGCTGCAATTTGAACCCATTGTAGATCTATAAATGCCCACTGTCTGGCCTTCCTTAATCTCGACAACGCAGTTAGGTAGATGAAAGTCGAGATCAGATATGAAAAGGTTAGGAGTTGATTGCATCGGAAAGTTCATATGTAGTTAATCGAGGCCTCCTCTTTCGATTAATTATATATGAACTTTCGATGCAAAGCGGAAGTCACCTTATTTCAATTCAAAACATTTCCCCTGAAATTTCAGGAGTTAAAATAGATGACAGGCGCGACTCTATTGCTGACAGGAAAAGTATGATGTACCGGGACGAGACACTACAGTAGTAATTTGAGATGGACGGCATATATTTGAAATTAAATAAATTAAAAATATGATTTAAAATTGCCGCCCGGCATTGTGACCGTGTCACAATAAATAATTGCTCGTTAGTTTTTTAATTGCAACTTTAAGAATTTTGAAAATAAATGGCTTATAAAGAAATAATATCGTTTTTTTTTTTTCGTTTCTGTGTGGGGATGATTTAAATATTTCGTCCACAAAAACTTACGATATTTAACACGAACAAAACTTACTGGTTTTTGGTGTTTCTGCTTAACACGCATACTTTAATTAATATCACGAAATATCGTTAGCATTAAAATCTAATAACTTTCCAAGATTAAAATTACTGCGATTTAAAATGTCTTCACTTGTCGCCATGTCCAATCACCAGGTACAACTTTTCATTAAATTGTAAATTCGTCAACCCATTCTTTCAAAAGACTTATTTGATTTGTAGATGGAAAAAGGTAAAGTATAAAATGTTTTTAATATTCTGCCAGCGACTACAACGGGTAGAATAGATATGTATTGGTCAAAACCACTTGGCTATTGTAAGTCCATTACACAATAAATGTCACAATGAACATTTTTCATTCAGTGCAATACGGTTGGACATACACGCACTGTATGCTATCCTGCGGCAGACTTTTCTATACGTTCTAAGGCGTCGTAATTGCATAGGGCACGAACTTCGGCGACAGAAAAAAACAAAAGGTCTCACCGAGATTCGAACTCGGATCGCTGGATTCAAAGTCCAGAGTGCTTACCGTTACACCATGAGACCTCCGCGTGAGCAGCTTCTCGAAAGCCCGTTTATAAACCAAACAGCGTGCCAACGGACATTTCTTGGTTCGTTCGTCACATGCAACGGAGATTTGAGTGTCGCAAAAGAGTTATCGTCCTCCGTCGTATATCGCGCAGGGCGGAACATCCTCACCTTTCTTCGCGTTAACTAATTTGATGGGCGTCGTTCAACGATTCGGCTGAAATTCGTTAAGTATTTTCGATCGCACGCTGTCTTTCGTAGTGGAAATCGCGACGTTCTCCAACTGACACTTGCATTGCACGATTTGGTGCAATGCAAGTGTCAGTATTGTGCCTCTGTGGTGCGAGCGCCGTGACCGCTTCCGATAAAAACACGCTTGAAACGAATTAGTGATTCGATTATTTAGACACCGATCACGGACAGCCATCGACAATTTACGATCCGTTTGCTTTCCACACGACGAAACGAAACACGTTTCTTAAATTCTTTTTCACCATGTCCGCCGACCTCAACCGTCATTCTGTTCGCGACAGATTTGTGGCAACAGCTTCGCTTTTTAACGAGAAAGTGTAGACGGAGAGACTTCCATTATCGGCAACAACAGATGCGGCGATATCTTTACGCGATAGTCGATAAGGCAATCTGCAATGCATTAAGGTGATATGCGGCAGGCGGATCTGGCGAGGTCCCATGGTGTAATGGTTAGCACTCTGGACTCTGAATCCAGTGATCCGAGTTCAAATCTCGGTGGGGCCTTTTTTTTCTTGGCCCTGTCATCGTTCACGCAATTGAAGGCGACAGCGACAGTAGAATTCACAAACTTCTTTTGCTTTGAATTTAGAACAGAAACTGTGCTTCACGCAAGTGCAGAGTTTCTGCTCGACGCTTTGCAACGTTTCCATATGTTTATTCTACTTCAGCGACGGTTTCAAAACGGAATTCAACATGTTGCAAAGTTGTGACCCAATTAGCATTATAGTTTCGAATCACAAAATGTCTTCCGGGCGCTTACGTCACACTAAAATAGACATTTTCAATCAACCGCTCATAACAAAAGTTCGTGTCAGGAGTGGGATTCGAACCCACGCCCACTATCGTGGACCAGAATGCACGCTCCCGAATTATACAGGAAAGGTCTACCTTGAGTCTGGCGCCTTAGACCGCTCGGCCATCCTGACGTTATTCTGCGATTACGATTGATGCCTAAACAATGGATAATGTTCATTTCTCGTTATGTTCAAGCAGTTTTATGACAGGCCGACGTTTAACTAACTAAACGACGAATCAATTGCAATTGTTTAGTTTACGGAATCTCGAAGAAGTTATGACATGTTTTGTCTCTTACAAGAAATGAAATTTCCCCCGACTCAGTGATGAC
Source organism: Centruroides sculpturatus (assembly GCF_000671375.1). NCBI lineage: Eukaryota > Metazoa > Arthropoda > Arachnida > Scorpiones > Buthidae > Centruroides > Centruroides sculpturatus. The sequence continues at coordinate 13,424 of NW_019384591.1, read as the reverse complement.
GTCGACGTTAAATTACGAGTCGTTTTTCCATTTTGACACCAGAGAATTGGAATTAGAGACGGGAGGTCCCGATTGGCGTACTTCTAATGCAAGACAGAAGTCACTTTATTTCAATTCGAAACTCTTTTCTCGAAAGGAGTTAAATAGAGGACAGGCCCGAATCTATTGCTAACAGGAAAAGTACGATGTACAGGGGCGAGGCAGTACATTACTAATTTTAGATTGAGAGCATATATTTTAAATTAAATAAATTTAGGATATGGTGAAAAATTGCTTGGTGTATGTGTAAATTTACATCTTTATTTTCAGTTGTTAAATATTATAAAGATTTGAGAACTTAGGAACAATTTTAAAAAGTTGTTAAAAATTGCGTTTTTTTTTCTTTCTTTGTTGATTGTTTGTGTTTTATATATGTATTTTTTACAGTTGGAAAAGGCCAATGGCCATAGTGTCGTTTACTTTACATATATATATGAAAGTCACATGACTTATCAATAACCAACTTTTAAGATACTTTTAAGTACCTTAAATTAAGACAATATTACAAAAATTAAATGAAAATTTAATAACATAAACACGATAGAAAATGGTCGTTTTAATTACAAGAAAAATTCTAATAACAAATGAATATAAAGTTGTAATTGAATAATAAACGAAAACGTTAAAATTCAATTATTATGTATTAAATATATTATAATAATAACAGTTCTATGCTTCATAAGAGTTCTGTTGATTGTCATTAAAACTAATGAAAATATTCTAGAAGAAATTAATGACGAATAAACTCATTTATTCTAATTCATTAAAGGTCAGATTCATTATAATAATATCATATGGGATGTAATGTCTACGCATATGTAACATACACACGCAAAATTATAACGAGAAACGACAGAATTTATTATCCGAGTTGGCTTTAACAATTCGATTCGATTGACGAATATTGACAACGAAAAGATTGAATGCACTTTTCCAAAATAAGTCAAAGGCTCGATTCTTCTCTTTGAAGAAACCACACAACGGTTGTTATCGAAATATTCGTTGTGGGAAAATTATCGCTGCTAAATGTGATTTAGTACCTAACAATGTTAAAAAATACCTAATTCTAGAAAAATCAGGGACTAAACTTACCCAAAAAAATCGCAAAAACTACAGCAAAACTCCGAAAATACTGGAAACAATCGCATTCGAACAAAGCAACAGACAATTGTCGAAATTCTATTGTTGCGTGGCGACTCAGTTTAATGCTAAAAATTTCGATTTTTTGAAAGAATTTCGATTTCGGGGGGTTCTGAGTCTGTCTTTCTGTAGAAACGGACCATTCTGCTTTTCGTCTGTAGTATTTCACTCACGCCCGCAGAGACGACGAGGTGTAATCCGTTTTGTTAGAGTTAGGATGTTCGAAGACGCTCATAAACTAAGTGAATTCGACTTAAATGGAGCAATGGTAGAATCTTCTGCAACTGTTGTTTCTATATTGATGTTAAGCGGCAATTTGAACCCATTGTAGATCTATAAATGCCCACTGTCTGGCCTTCCTTAATCTCGACAACGCAGTTAGGTAGATGAAAGTCGAGATCAGATATGAAAAGGTTAGGAGTTGATTGCATCGGAAAGTTCATATGTAGTTAATCGAGGCCTCCTCTTTCGATTAATTATATATGAACTTTCGATGCAAAGCGGAAGTCACCTTATTTCAATTCAAAACATTTCCCCTGAAATTTCAGGAGTTAAAATAGATGACAGGCGCGACTCTATTGCTGACAGGAAAAGTATGATGTACCGGGGCGAGACACTACAGTAGTAATTTGAGGTGGACGGCATATATTTTAAATGAAATAAATAAAAAATATGATTAAAAATTACCGCCCGGCATTGTGACCATGTCACAATAAATAATTGCTCGTTAATTTTTTAACTGCAACTTTAAGAATTTCAAAAATAAATTGCTTATAAATAAATAATGTCGTTCTTCTTTTCTGTGCGGGTGATTTAAAAGTGTCGGGTGATTTAAATGCCGGGCGGTAATTTTTAATCATATTTTTAATTTATTTCATTTAAAATATATGCAGTCCACCTCAAATTACTATTGTAGTGTCTCGCCCCTGTACATCATTCTTTTCCTGTCAGTAATAGAGTCGTGCCTGTCATCTAATTAACTTCTTTCAGGGGAAATGTTTTGAATGGAAATAATGTGACTTCCGCCTTGCATCGAAACTTCATATACAGTATACTCCTAATCTTTTCATATGTGATCCCGACTTTCATCTCCCTAACTGCGTTCTCGAGATTGAAGAAAATGGACGACAGTGGGCATTTATATATCTACAATGGGTTCAAATTGCTGCCCAACAACAATATAGAAACAATAGTTCTAAAAGATTCTACCATTGCTCAATTTAAGTGGAATCGACTTAGTTTATGAGTGTCTTCGATCATCCTAACTCTAACAAAATGGATTACACCTCGTCTCTGTGGGCTTGAGTGAAAAACTACAGAAAAAAAGCAGAATGGTCTGTTTCTATAGACAGAGAGAATCAAAAACGTCGAAATCGAAATTCTGTCAAAATATCGATATTTTTAGCATTAAACTGAGACGCCACGCAACAATAGAATTTCGACAATTGTCTGTTGCTTTGTTCGAATGCTATTGTTTCGAGCGTTTTCTGAGAGTTTTGCTGCAGTTTTACGATTATTTTAAGTAAGTTTAGTTTTTGATCTTTCTAGATTTAGGTATTTTTAAACATTGTTAGGTACTAAATCACAATTAACAGCGATAATTTTCTCAAAACGAATATTCCATTACAACTTTATATTCATTTTGTTTAGAATTTTTTTATACTTAAAACGATCATTTTCTAAAACTTTCTGTCGTATTTACATTATGATTTTTTAATATTCTCTTAATTTAACGTTCGTTCTACAATATTTAATACTCGGTTTTTATTGTTTGCAGAATGGATAATTTTAAAGCGCTAAAGAATTGGAATATTTCTAAGGGAGAGAGTGCGGAGGAAAGCTCCTCGACATCAGGATCGTCGTCCTCTTCGATTCGAGTGATTCGCGTGCGTCCGAAAGAAGTGCTGGAGGGTGCGAAGGAACCCGACAAGAAACGGGTGATTGTCACCATTCCCGATGAGAGCACCTCGTCTGTCATCGACTACCTGGAACAGAGATATCCAGAAGTTCAGGAATGGTCGGTGCAGAGAGAGGCACGCGAGGAAGGAGTCGAAGGGGAGTGTAAATCGATCCTGAAAAAGAGGAAAAAGAAGTCTTGGTGGAAGAAGATCTTTTTCTTCTGGAAGAAATAAATCTCTGAGGTCTTCTTACCGGATGTGACTTTTATTCCCGATTGTGACATTTTTCTCCGGATGTGGACTTTTACCTGACTTTGACCTAATGACCGGATGTGTCTTTTTGGCGTCTTCCCTTGCCTGCTGGCAATTTTTGGAATCATACATGTCTTTCGTCATCGCTTACGAGGGACGTGTTCTTCCACTTCAGTTAATTAAAGTCGACGGTGACATCTTAGCACCGCCTTCGGTCGTTTGAAATCTCTCAACTAATGATGAAATTCTGACAGGAAAATAATTGATTTTCGACAGCAACGTGCGTGTCAACACTGGACACCCGAATAAAAACAAAAGGGAAATATCGCAGTTAGCATATGTCTAAGCCACAATTATAATTATGTTGAACAATTAAACGTGTATATAATCTTTCACTTAATAAAACTTTTTAAATTTATATTGATATTACGTGTATCAGTTTAAATACAGTATTATATCTGCACATTTTATTTATGGACAAATTTATAATTAAAGTTAAAATAATCTTATCTTTGTAACAATTAAACCGAAAGTTAAAGCAGAAGAAAATGTCGCGATTCATAACGAAAAAAAAAATGTAAAAAGTCATTTTAAAAACTTGCGAATTTCTATCGATACAAAAGCACGAAATAAAATGCTATAAAACAGAGATTATAAAACTGAAGTGTGTCTCTGCGAGTACTTTGTTAAGTATAATTCTCTAAAACTTAATAGCAGAAAAGTTGTCAATAAATGAAATTATAAAGTCTTTGTAATTTTATTTTTTGAGAATTTTTCTGGTGTACTGTACTATTGGCCTTTTCCAAGTGTGATAAATACATTTATAAAACAGAAACAATAAACAAGGAAAGAACAAAAATCACAATTCAATTTTTTAACAACTTTTTAAAATTGTTCCTAAGTTCTCAAATGTTTATAATATTTAAGAACTGAAAATAAAGATGTAAATTTACACAAACACCAAGCAGTTTGTCACCACATCTTAAATTTATTCAATTTAAAATATATGCTTTTAATCTCAAATTAGTAATGTACTGTCTCGCCCCTGTGCATCATACTTTTCCTGTTAGCAATAGATTCGGGCCTTTCATCTATTTAACTCCTTTCAGGAAAAGAGTTTTAAATTGAAATAAAATGACTTCTGTCTTGCATTAGAAGTTCATGTAGAGTTAATCGGGACAACCCACCTCTGATTCCAATACGCTGGTGTCGAAATGGAAAAACGATTCGTAATTTAACGTCGACGCCATCACTTAGTCGAAGGAAATTTTATTCCTTGTAAGAGACAAAACATGTCATAACTTCTTTTGAAATTCCGTAAACTAAACAATTGCAATTGAATCATCGTTTAGATAATTTAACGTCGGCCTGTCATAAAACTGCTTGAACATTCACCATTTATTAGCAATCAATCGTGATGACAGAAAAGGTCAGAATTGCCGAGCGATTTCAACGTAGACCCTTCCTGTAGATGCGGGAGCATTCATTCTGGTCCACGATTATCCGTCAAATACAGAAAAAGAGCAATGTCTAAATAAATTTATAATCGTATGGATACAATATGAATTTATTCATCTTTTCGATATCAATCGAAGTAGTAGCCGAAATAGAAAGTGCTATTCGACCATTTCCAGGAATACAGGAAGTCAAAATGCAACTAAGATTAAACTTTAGTAGAAATTTTCAGAAATTCAAAGGATAAGGTCTATACAAAGATTGCAAAGTAGAAAAAACCTGATGATGGCCCATGAAATGGGTTGAAAACGTTTGTTTAGCCTTCAGCTAAACGAACGTTTTCAACTTATTTCATGGGTTAAAACGTTCTTTCTCAGTATTAAGGTGTGTTGACTTTATAATGTTAAAGAATCTGAGTGTGAATAAGAGAGTAATAATGGCATCACCGGGCTGTTTTTATAAGAGTTACAGAAAAATAGCAGTAAAAATTGTAAGGATTTATTCCAAGTTAGAATTCTTAAAGGAGTGTCAAGGTAAGAGGAAATTACCCAATGTCTATATTTAGAATCAAGATTCCTGATGAATGTATATTTTAGCGAGGAAGAATACGATGTGTTTGCTTGAATAAATCAATTAGACATATAAAACATTTAAAGTTCAAATCTATTAAATATCTTGTGAAACTGGAAGAGAAAATGTATGAGGAAAACCCGAGTGCTTTGGTGAATATCAATTTAAGGGTCGTTGGGTTAACTGACCGGATAAGGCTTTATTTAAGAAAGAAATACAAGAAGAAGCTGCATTGGATATCTTCATAGCAGCCGACCAAAAAAGCGAATAATAGGAAGCCAACCCCTTATATAATATGGGACCAGATCCAACTGCCGCAAGACATCAAACGAATTCTTGAAAAAGGACCTAATTATGCTTTGGACAACACTAGAAACTGGCGAGGCACAATAGCTGAAATTGAAAGAGGGCTCATAGGTATTAATGAGATTGACAAAGACTACGAGGTCTGTTCAAAAAGTATCAGACTTTTATTTTTTCCGCGTAAACTAATGATGCGCGGGAGGCCTCCTTCGGTGGAGTTGTGGAGGAGACAGTCATGCACAGCCCTGAATTTTTTCCCGCCTGCAGGAAGCGTTAGTCGTTAGCAGTCGGCCTATGAGTGAGGACATGTAGCGAGCTCTTAGTTGAATTCCACTAAGTTGGAAAATGACTGAACAACGTGAGCAGCGATATTACATCAAATTTTGCCAAAACCCTTGGCGATATTCGAGCGTAAACCATTCGCAAGATTAAACAGGCTTTGGGGGACGATCCTCGAGGCCAAAAAAACGCGGCAAATCCGCAGCAATATCAAGGTCATGTTGACAGTTTTTCGACTCTCGTAGGGTGGTGTATCGTGAGTACGCACCACGAGACCAAACCATCGCAAAGGAGTACTACCAGGAGGTCCTTCGTCGTCTTTCCGATGCTGTTCGACGCAAACGACCGGATCTGTGGTCGAACAAAACTTGGCAGCTCATCGTGATAACGCATCCGCCCATTCTGCGCATCTGATTCCGGCTTTCGTCGCCAAACACAACACTCCTGTGGTTCGTCACGCTCCGTACTATCCCCATATGGCTCCGTGTGACTTTTGGCTATTTCCCAAGCTGAAAATGCCGCTAAAAGGAACCCGATTTTAGTCGAGAGAAGACATCGTACGGAATGCGACGGTCCGGCTGATGGCCATTCCAAAAGATACGTTACAGCAGTGTTTCCAGCAATGGCAGGAACGCTGGGAGAAGTGTATACACTACCAAGGAGACTACTTTGAAGGGGATTAGGGTTTTGTACCTCAAAATCAACAAATGTATTTTTGAGGACCAAAGGTCAAATACTTTTTGAACAGACCTCGTATTTCAGATGAAAAGCAACGTTCAGAACCGAAAAATACACAAAGAAGCATGGCGAGGACGCTGGCATTAACCACGCAAGAAAATGGTTGAAGGACAATAATCTAATAGTCACTAGGGCTGATAAAAGTAAACATTTGGTGATAATGAAGAAGCAAAGATATAATGAAGCCCTAGAAGACTACATAAGAAAAACAGAATGTGAAAGAATTGACCGTGGTATAGTAGATAAAATCGATAGAAAATTAAGGAAACTGGAAAAATCGCCCATAACATCAATCTTCCCCTTCCTGAAAGTAGCTCATATCACCAGCCCAAGTGTACCCAGGTTGTTTGGGTTCGCGAAAACGCATATAAACAACAACGAAATTAGGCCAGTTGTAGAGAAATGTAAAAGACCCACCTATAAGCTGGAAAAACGTATGCATAAGTACTTGTCGGAGCTGATTGAAGACTACCAATTTGTAACAAAAAAAAACATGTTTAACTTGATAAATAATCTGCATGAGCTATCGTTAATAAATAACGAAGTTGGATTTGTTATGGACTTCGAGAGCATGTATCCATCGATAAATCTGGCTTCATGTTTTGATACTCTGTTAAAACTATTATGTGAGTTGCACCCGAATGCATCCAAGTATCGCAAGGACCTCGAGATGATGACAGATCTTGTATGCTTTCAATCATTTTCAGTTTCGAAGGTAAAACTTTTAAACAGTTAAAGGGAGTCCCGATGGGCAGCCCAATGTCTGGCCTGCTCTGTGAGTTGGTTGTAAGAAAAATGGAGCACAGTACAATTATCAATTTCAACGAAGACATAATCTTATACAAAAGATACGTTGATGATGTGCTTATTATATGGAAGAACGACACAAAGATAGAACAATTCTTGATCCAAATGAATTCCAACCAGCATGGTTTAAAACTGAACCTGAATCAGATTAGTAGCAACGAGTTATATTTCTTGGACATTAACATCAACTTTCGGAACGGATCACTGTGCACAAATGGGTATATCAAGCCTACTCATGATCCGATATATATACCATCAACATCTAATGATCCAATTGCATACAAACACTCTGCCTTTAGGGCTCTAATCAGAACAGCGTTTTTGTATTGCTCTAACATGATGGACACGATAGAAGAGCTAAATAGAATTAAAGAAGTGGCGAAAGTGTTGGGATTGGGAACAGGATCTTGTGAAACGCCTAATTACCGCATACAACGATCCTAGAAATAGCAAGAAGAAAAAACCAGATGGAAGCAGTAACATTACAAAATTCACATATAATAAGCTTCTATCTCCGGTTACGAAAGAAATCGACAACTACAAAACACCAATATTGTATACAATAGAGCTCCCACTTTATATACGTTGCTAAGAAATAACAAAGAAGAAATTAATGAAAAAGAACAACCAGGAGTGTATCCAATACCGTACAAGAATGACCAATTAAAAATAGATAAAGAATATATACGAGTCACAAATAGAAATCTTAACGTAAGGATGAAAGAGCATAAGTACGATGTAGCAAAGAGCCGATATACAACAGTGTTATCGAAAATTGCACAGACAGATGGATCCATAGTTAAATGGGAAGAGGCCACAATCATTGCAAATAAGCACTCGCCAACGCTTGCATCCACAACACAGAAGTGTGAGATCTACAGATCTAGCTTAACAGAAAAATGTTTAAACCAGAAGCATGCGACCATTTTCCCGTCGGCATGAATATATATAAACAGAAAGAACTCGTAAGATGATACATTTACCAGGTTCAATAAATACCTGAGTTACTATAAATAATTTTTTACATGTATTGTGAGAAATTACCGTATTTTGTATTTTATTTTTCTTAATTACGTTTTAATATAATTTAAATTTGAACGCGTTATACAAAAAGCCATTAATTCGAATGACTTTAACATGATGATGTCCCATGGAATAAGTTGAAAACTTTTGTTTAGCTCAATAAATGTGCTTTCTCAGTATTAAAGTGTGTTCAATTTATAGATTTTAACACGANGTTAATAAATAACGAAGTTGGATTTGTTATGGACTTCGAGAGCATGTATCCATCGATAAATCTGGCTTCATGTTTTGATACTCTGTTAAAACTATTATGTGAGTTGCACCCGAATGCATCCAAGTATCGCAAGGACCTCGAGATGATGACAGATCTTGTATGCTTTCAATCATTTTCAGTTTCGAAGGTAAAACTTTTAAACAGTTAAAGGGAGTCCCGATGGGCAGCCCAATGTCTGGCCTGCTCTGTGAGTTGGTTGTAAGAAAAATGGAGCACAGTACAATTATCAATTTCAACGAAGACATAATCTTATACAAAAGATACGTTGATGATGTGCTTATTATATGGAAGAACGACACAAAGATAGAACAATTCTTGATCCAAATGAATTCCAACCAGCATGGTTTAAAACTGAACCTGAATCAGATTAGTAGCAACGAGTTATATTTCTTGGACATTAACATCAACTTTCGGAACGGATCACTGTGCACAAATGGGTATATCAAGCCTACTCATGATCCGATATATATACCATCAACATCTAATGATCCAATTGCATACAAACACTCTGCCTTTAGGGCTCTAATCAGAACAGCGTTTTTGTATTGCTCTAACATGATGGACACGATAGAAGAGCTAAATAGAATTAAAGAAGTGGCGAAAGTGTTGGGATTGGGAACAGGATCTTGTGAAACGCCTAATTACCGCATACAACGATCCTAGAAATAGCAAGAAGAAAAAACCAGATGGAAGCAGTAACATTACAAAATTCACATATAATAAGCTTCTATCTCCGGTTACGAAAGAAATCGACAACTACAAAACACCAATATTGTATACAATAGAGCTCCCACTTTATATACGTTGCTAAGAAATAACAAAGAAGAAATTAATGAAAAAGAACAACCAGGAGTGTATCCAATACCGTACAAGAATGACCAATTAAAAATAGATAAAGAATATATACGAGTCACAAATAGAAATCTTAACGTAAGGATGAAAGAGCATAAGTACGATGTAGCAAAGAGCCGATATACAACAGTGTTATCGAAAATTGCACAGACAGATGGATCCATAGTTAAATGGGAAGAGGCCACAATCATTGCAAATAAGCACTCGCCAACGCTTGCATCCACAACACAGAAGTGTGAGATCTACAGATCTAGCTTAACAGAAAAATGTTTAAACCAGAAGCATGCGACCATTTTCCCGTCGGCATGAATATATATAAACAGAAAGAACTCGTAAGATGATACATTTACCAGGTTCAATAAATACCTGAGTTACTATAAATAATTTTTTACATGTTGTATTGTGAGAAATTACCGTATTTTGTATTTTATTTTTCTTAATTACGTTTTAATATAATTTAAATTTGAACGCGTTATACAAAAAGCCATTAATTCGAATGACTTTAACATGATGATGTCCCATGGAATAAGTTGAAAACTTTTGTTTAGCTCAATAAATGTGCTTTCTCAGTATTAAAGTGTGTTCAATTTATAGATTTTAACACGATCGAATAAATAATTAAGAATAAACTATATAAGTTTATATTAAAACTACGAGCAAATTTTTATAAATACAAAGTCGATTGTAATTATAAACACTTCATATTGGCAGTATTTAACAGTAAAATGAGATGACGAGACATTTATCGAACGATTAAAGGTGACGATTCCAATTCGAAGTAAAACCCCAATATTTCTGGAAAACGGTCTGTCCTGCATATGAAGAATGCAGTCTTCCATTACTTTGTCCCATTGCGGGTCTAGCCGCACCCACAATGAACTTCATAAAAAGATCTTCTTAAAGCATATAAGAAAAATATAAAATTTATTAATATGACGTCATTAGAATGAATTTTTCAACAATACTTTCGAGTTCAATTGTTGAGTTGCTATTGTTGAGTGGAATGTTTCGCTGCGCCGAAAAAGTTGTTTCGCGAATTTCGAGAAATAATATGAAGAAGAAAAGGTAAATTTAATCAGAAATTGTGTTTAATTATTCTATAATATTATGTAAGAATTAATATAGTTTCTCTGTAGTAGGAGAGAAGATTCTGAACCGAGTGTTCAGGAAAATAAAGATTGCTCATTTCAGGTAAACCATTGATTTCTCTGTAAGAAAATCACAATTTTTCTTTGAGTAGATTAAGATAACGAAGATTTTTTGATTAATTTTAAAACGATAACGTTTGCAAACATCGATAATTTTTACCTTGATGTTTCGTAGAATGGCAAAGTTTCGCCTGCAACAAAATGTGACTTCTCGAATCTAGACGAGTCGCAGTTGCAAGCAAATAAGCAGAAGAAAGGAAAGTTTATGGGATTTTTAACTAATTTATTCCATAAATTTTTGTTGTGTTGTTGCATTTCAGGCGAGATTTCTGGTTCCGAAGTAAGTTTTCGTTCCTTCTGTCTTCCTTCCATTAGCAAATTTTATAAATAAATAATCATTTTTATAATTTTGTAGACTTACGAACCGGAAAAGAAACTCGCAGATTCAAAGCAAGAACACGACCGTTTCGATAAAGCCAAATATTATATTGGCAAGTACAAAATTACTAAAGAAATTGGACGTGGAAGTTTTGGGACTATTTATTTGGCTAAGACCAAATATTCTAGAAAGAAAAAGGCTTTAAAAGTCGTAAAGAAAGTCTCTTCTTCTAATCAGGTATTTTTTAACAAAAATTATCAATATTAAGGGGATTAAGAACAATTTCCGGAATATACACACTAATCACTAAATATATATATATATTAAAACAATAATAATTTTTAATAGTATATTGAGAATAAGAGTAATCAGTGTTTTATGAATTTACATTAGTAATATTTAAACAATATTTAAAATTTATATTTCGTGTGTAATCATCATTAATTTATTTATAGTTTGGTGAAATCCGGAGAGAAACAATCGTTTGGAATTGCGTGTCCGCCCATCCAAACATTGTCAGATTGATTCGATTCCTGCAAACTGACACAGCGTAAGTGTTTTTTCTCTTTTCTCGTGAGTTATTTATAATAATTTGTGCTCTGTGAAGTAATAAGTTTTATGTTTTAGCTATTGCTTTGTCTCGGATTTTGTCCAGGGAGAAACTTTGACCGAATTTATACAAAAGAATGGCCCTATACCGGAGAGAAAAGCAAAAGTGTTTGCCGCTCAAGTGGCCTCTGCTATTATGTATATTCATAGTAATGGTAGTTATTCGCTGTAGATTTATTTGCTTGTTTAGTCCAGAAATGTGTAAAGAGTGGCAAAGTAATGTTTTTATTTTGAATAGGAATAATACACCGAGACATTAGTTCAAACAACGTTATGTTAGATGTGTACAAAGGTGCACAAGTAATTGATTTCGGTCTATCCACAGTAAGCATATACATTGTAATATTCTTGAACTGTAGCTTTTTAACGATCTCTTAACTATTTTATTATTATTTTTTTCAGTACGAACAAAATCCAAGAGATTATTGTGGAACTTTATCATTTATGTGTCCGGAAATTCTCCAGAGGAAGCCTTACGGTAAAGACTTGTACTTTCACATTTGTACTTTCACATCATTGGATCATATTGTTGGATGTATTAATGAATGTATTGTTTGTAGATTTTTACTGTGACTGGTGGGCTTTCGCCATCGTGTTATTTCAAGCGTTGGTTGGACGAACTCCTCTAGAGATTTATGTGAAAGAAGCTTTCGATATTGATAACGTGTATTTATTGCCCCGTTACGACCGGATAAGAGGTAATGTATCAAAATTATTAATTCAATAATAATAATAGCAATATAAGATAATTAATATTAAAATGCGTTTGCAGCTGCTCTAAATGTGAAGGTGTCGTATCCTCCTGGGTTATCGGATGATGCCAGACATTTTATTTATGACCTATTGCAAAAGGTAAGATTATACTTAATTGTACTTAACAAATTCAGATTTGTCTCTCCCCGTTTTATGCACGAAATGACATTTATTTACAAACCGAAGCATGTAATTCTCTTATGTATCTACATTCGACTTTTCTCTGTTGCCAAAAACAATGATTATATACGGCAAATTTTGTGTTTTTTCTTGTATGAAAAGCATTCATTCAATTAATATCGTTAATTGTAATCATACGGTCTTTCTGTGGACTTTCATAAATCTGTTTATAATTAATTCACTGATGATATTCAATAAAATGTCGAAAACTCGTTTCATATCATTAAGTAAATGTTTAATGACGTGCTGCTAATTAGTTTAATAACATTTGTCTTATCGGAAATAACACACAGACGAAAATATAATCATTCGAATAGTAAATTTGAATTAATTACTTTTGTTTTCGATCATTTCAGGACCCGTACAGACGTCCTCTAGAAGTAAATATAAGGGAACACGAGTATTTTCATAAAGTGCCTTGGCCCAAAATTGTATGTTTTATTTTCCAATATCGCATTTGAATGTCACTTTACGAAATAAAACAACTGATTTGGTTTCGTATTTTCAGACTTAAGGTTTTCGGCAGAATAAACTGAAAACGAAGTTCGGATCTTTCTTGAAATCAATGTGGAAGCCGGTTAAATTAAGAGGTACGTATTTCTATGTACATTCAATCAAAGTTCGATTTTGCTCCGTCACTTTTTCGCCTCTCAAATTAGCATTAATTCGAGTGTGGCGGTAAACCAAAATTCCGCAAACATCAATATATAGTATTAAAATCTACA
>NW_019384590.1:635444-641064 GCF_000671375.1 Centruroides sculpturatus | reverse complement strand
TTCATGCAAATGAAAAATGTATTTTTTATATGTAATTAAATTAACAGGCTTTTTTTTTCAAATTTAGGAGTTATCACTCTTAACTCCACAACCCAACAGGAGTGTCTCAACATAACATCCTGAAACAAATAAATAGGAAATTTTTTGTGCTTTTATCAAATTTAAATTTTGTTTTCTTTTTAAGAAATATATATATCCCTAAAGGGCCCATAACTTTGTGAATAAACATGGAAATTAATTGATGATTTGGATATTTTTTGTGCTTTTATCAATGAAGATAAGTAAAATGGTGATCAGGATTAAGGAGATTGCAAACGTTCGTGTAAGGCTGTCCTATAAGAATATAAAAGAAATGATGATGATAAGAGTGATTTAAGAAAATAGGCAGGATTCTAAACTTTCTCTTGAGATAGATTATGAAAACGTATAAGATGATGAAGATTAATACGATTCTTTCGATGAGAAAGTCGAATAAAAACGCATAGATGATGATGAGGAGTGAGAAAATCGTCTATGGTAATTGAAAGATTGATTATGGAAACGTAAAAGATGAGGAAGATTAAGATCATCCTCTTTGTAACTTGTGATACAAATTTTCATGTCTGGTTGACTAAAAACGTAAGAAAATGAAGAAAATGACTAATGAAGAGTAAGAAAATCATCTATGGAAATTTTAAGATTAACTAAAAAAGCTAAAAAGGATGATGAGGATTTAAACCATCAACAGAAATGATGATACGAAACTTTCATATAAGATTGACAAAAATATATTTGTAAGAAGTGATGAAGCTTTCGGAAGATGATTTAAAAAGAGCATTTAAGATATTAAAAATGTTTACATAAGATTGATTAGAAATATATAAATAATGAAGATTAAGATGATCATCAGACTACACTTTAATATAGAATTGACTGAGGTTTGTAAGAGGAAATGACGAAGATCATCTATGTGCAATTGTAATTCAAACTTTTGTATTTTTATGCTTAATCTGGTGTGAAAGACGATGAGGATGATTTAAGAAGTGCATTTACGTAAATCGTACGAGCTTAAGATTAACTATAAATATGTAGATGATAGCAGATTATTTATCAACATAAAGATTAAGAAAATCTTCTATGAAAATTGTTATTGAAAATCTTTAATATATGTTTCTCCCATGACAAATATAAAACAAAATAAGGTTTTCATTCAGACGACCCTATCCTATCGAATCAGTTCAACATTCTGTGAAGGTTGTATAATGTTTTTTCCTTTTTTTTCCCCTAACATCGACTTTCCAGATCCCGTTACTATGACGACAGAGAGAGTACACTAAAAGGAAAAGTGAAGAAATCTTTGTATAAGAATTTCATCAAAACACAATTTTAACAGAAAGTTTGTCAATATTCATTAATATAAGGCTTGGTAATTATAAAAGAGAATTGTTTGTTGAGTTACCAACCAAAACAACCGACAATTAATACAAGAAGAGATTATAAAAAGAAGAGAGAGAAGGAGGAGGAGGAGGAAGAGGAGGAGGAGAACGAGAAGGAGGAGAACGAGAAGGAGGAGAGGAAAAAAAAAACTTTCATAAAACACTGGAGTGCTTCTCCCTTTCCTCTGTCACCATGGTAACCTGAGATACGTGCCTGACAAGGTCTCTTCCTCCCTCCTTTTTTTCGAGTTTTTTCCTGCTTCCTCCTCCCGTTCTTTCGTTTTTTCGATTCCCTAATTTTCGTCTTTCATCAACAATATTATTTGGTGCGAAACACGTCATCATCTCATCTTCTTCACGTTCAGAATTAATTACAAAGGCTTATAATTAAACTTTCCCTCCATCGAAACTTACTTTCCATCTTCAAAAAAACATATAAAAATAATATATTTTCCTTCATCTCTACTATCTAAAAATAATTAAATTTATATCATATTATCTTATAATTTTTTATAGATAAATTACAAAATTTATCCATTAATAAGTGTAATAAAGCTATAAGAAGTAGCCTTAAATTTTGTTGTAGATTTTAATGTAAGAATATTTTAAAAAAATGATGATATTTTTAGTTAAAAATAAATAAATGATCCTTTATAGATTATAATTCTTATATATTAAGAATTTACGAATTTTTAAGAATGAAGAGTAATTTATAGTTACTTTTAGATACGTTGAATAAGCAGAAAACAGTTGGAAATTATAAAATAAAATAAGTTAAATTAAATCAGTAATATTCTTCAAAATTTTATTTAATTTTTTTCATAAAAATATGAAGAATTTCATCTAAAAATTCCAACTTCCTATGAATTAATGTAGTAAATAAAACAGATAAAACAGTGATAAATGATGTACAGTACAGTATAGTACGTTTGTCGTTCGTACAGAACATTAAAAACGTTTAAAAGTATTTTTATATGATGATAAAATAAATTTATTCTTTAAAAATATATAAATATTATGTTAAATTTTTAGAATTTATATCTAAAAAATAGCATTCAGTGATGAAGGATGAAGTGAGGATATTTATGTATTTTTTTTTAGTTGTAAGAAACAGCTGAAGAAGATTACATAAAATTATAAAAACTGTAGAAAATTTTACGTAATTTTTAGTATAAAAATATAGAAAATTTAATTTTAAAAAACTCAATTTTCTCTTTCTATAACAAATGATAAGTTAGTAATCATTTTTTATTGTTAATATAAACAATGATTAAATGTACTTTTTGATGGTGATAAATTAAGTTTATTTTCTTAAAAAAAAAAACTATAAATTTTACGTCTAAAAATACCGAGATTAAATCGTAGAAGTAAATTATTTAGTATTTTTTTACATAGATTAATTAAGTGGAAGATTTGTATGAAGCAGTTGAAGCATTAAAAGACGTAAAAAAATTATTTAATTTTTACCATAAACATAGGAAATTTTAACACGAAAGAAAGAAATTCCTGGACTTTCTATTACCATAGTAAACATAAAAGAAAAAATAAAAGAATTAAAGAAAGATCAGCAAGAACGTTCGATCATCATTGGTTGAAGCATTCATTTTAGAATAACGTTTGATGGAAAGTAGATGGAATCTGTCGTGAATTATGCAACAAAGTTGTGATCGATGTGCTTGAGGTTTCCGCCATTGCCGCTAGGTCATGGCCTTCTGTCGGCTTTTTCTCATTACTGATTACTGAGTGAGGAGCTGAGGAATGTTTGCACTTGGGAGATTTGTTGGATGTAGAAAGGAATCTCTGCTTCCAAACTAAGTACTCCATATTTTTGAACTTAACTTTTGCAAATCACAGAGAAATAAATGGATAGAAGTAAGAGACTCAAGTATTTTCTTTAACAAAATCACATAATACATCTAAAAATGAATAACATATCATTAATAATACATATTTTAAGCTTAAACAGCTGCATTTTTTATAACTTTACTTACAAAAACGAAAAAAAAAAATAAATAAAAATGAATCTAGGTTAGAGCACTGCAAATTATCGTTTCGAGCAGAGAAAAGCGTGTTTATTTAATTCGAACTTAATTTAATTTATGTATAAATAATAATATTAATATAATTAAATAATATAAAATTAAATTTTAATCTTTATCGATCAATTTAGCACGTATTTTTACTCCTTAATATTTAACATTTATCCTGGTAAAATATATAGGAAAAAATATATATATTCTGTATATTTTTAGTTTAAATTTAAATTTATTTATTTAAATTTTAGTCAAATTTAACGATATATTAATCAGGAATTTAATTAATTTCATTAAAAAAAAAATTTGAAGAGATGATGCTTCTTTGCACGACATAAATTAATGCAGTGAAGTGCTATTTACAGGGGACTAATACATTGTTACGTTAAAAGTATGATTATATTAACGTAACAATTAATTGTTAACGATATAATTATTCGATATATCTTGTATATAATGAGAATATTTTAAATATTAAAAAAATAATTAAATTAATAGTTAAATCGAAGCGTCAAAAGAGCGATAAAGTATCCCCCTCGATATTAACGAGTTCACAGATTAAAATGTTAGGTATAAATAAGTTTAAAAATTATAAAATTTAATAATAAAATATTTAAAATTACAAAAATAATTGATTAAATAATTAATATATTAAATTGGCATTGTCTATCGATAGAAATAAGTTGAAAAATAATAATAAAAGAAAAATGGCAAAAAGCAGATTTTGTCTTCATTCACTTTTGTCTTTTCCTTCTCTGCAATAAGACGGTGCATGCGCATAAAAGCGAGACAAATCGAACTCTTCCAGACATAACAAGTCGATCGAAAGAACCATTCACTTCGGAATTCCACCCAAAAATTTTCTAGGACGAACGACAGCCAAGTGAAAGAGTAACAGAGATACAATCATGCATCGAAAATTTCGCTAAAAATCATCATTATAACGTCTCGTAAAGGTCAAATCACTCGTTTTAAACCCGACACCCCTCGTTTGCAGCTTTGAGAGCGTCCTAGTTTCTCTTCTTCATCCCACTGAATGAGAGAGAGAGAGAAAGAGAGAGAGAGAGAGAGAGGGTGTGGTTCCCCCGTCTTTAACATCCGATATTACTCTTAGAGATGAAGAAGCAAAAACGTAGTATTTCTATCGAATATTTCACTCCTTTTCTACTCTAATTAAAAAAAATAATCTTAATTTTATACGAAAAAATCGAGAGGAAATCGATAAAAAAAAATAGAATCTCTTTATAGGATTCTGAAGTATGAAAAGAAGGTGGGAGACACCTTAACTATTTAAGTAAATGAGTTATTTTAAGTAAAGTCAGTCGTCGGTGCGTAAATGAGATAAACTAATCTTTGGTGCTGTGCAGCGACCAAAGTTAATTTCGAGATGCGAAAATCGATACAGAATCGATTGAGGAAGGTTCTTATGCGCGCGCACCACCTCTCAGAACATAATGTATCGGTTTGCTGTGCTGATGAGCCTGCACAGAACGGTTCACACAGGAGAATGACGAACCAGTCAACACACGCTGGAGAACTACAGTCGCCTATTTCTACGTAAGTTACCTATTTTACTTACGTTCTCAGAAGAGAATTTACCAAATTGTTTTGGTGTAAAGTTATTTTTCCATGTATTTTTTTGTTTTTTTTTTTAGATTATTTCTCCTCGTGCAGCTCAGACGTCCTGGAGAGAGGAGAGATGCAGTAGTTGTCATTGTAACAGCGGGTGAGTCAGCATTACCTTTGTGCTTCTCCCTTCTTTCGCTTTCAGCTTCACTTTCGCAAAATTTGCTTCATTCATTAATATTTTCTACGTTAGAAAAATTCATTTTCTCCACCTTTTATTTATTAATTTTTATACTTTTATAAGCGGTTTTTTTTAAAGGAAATTATACTATATTATCTATACTTTTTCCAACATTTCTCTCTCGTTTTATCAATTAATTTTTATCGATTTCAAACGTACGAATTACGTTACAGAGTATGCTTTTTAATTAATTATCATACGTGCAACTTAATTAATCGTTCGAATTCTTCTTCAC
Source organism: Centruroides sculpturatus (assembly GCF_000671375.1). Taxonomy (NCBI): domain Eukaryota; kingdom Metazoa; phylum Arthropoda; class Arachnida; order Scorpiones; family Buthidae; genus Centruroides; species Centruroides sculpturatus. The sequence goes on along the minus strand of NW_019384590.1, from coordinate 635,574 downwards.
CTTTACTTATCCATCTACAGAATTAATTTCTAATTTTTCTATATCTCTCCTCTAGTTACGTTTTTTTTAATATATAAACGTATCTTATGTACGAGAGTCCTGGGTGTGGTAGAAACGTGATTCACGATAT
>NW_019384590.1:612521-635242 GCF_000671375.1 Centruroides sculpturatus | reverse complement strand
AATTTAGAATATATATTTTTATATTAAAAATTAATTTTATAGCTACCGTTTGTATTTATATTTATCTTACCTATTTTTTATAAGATAAATCAAATTTTCTGTATGGCTAGAATGTTTATAAGATCGAAATAAACTTAATAAATTAATCTCGATTAATTTTTAATGCAATTTTTATTATTAAACTATGTAAAAATTTAATTAAACTCGTAAAATTTGGAGAAGTTTCTTTAAAAAATAAAAGAAAAATTCATCATCTCTATGATGGAAAATGATTGATCCTCTTGCTTATCACAAAAACAAGCTTAGTTTAATCATTTTATTGCTGTAGAAACGATTCTTCAGTACCAAATTTTGCTAGAATTTTGTACATTTTAGCATCTTCTAATGCTAGAATTTTTAAAACAGAAGTTGATTTGAACGTAACTAGAAATGCAAATTGTTCGATTTGTCCACTTTCTATTGTTCATTATCTGCAATTACCGATTTGTAGAGGAGCACAGAGGTATAATTAAGCATCTGTTGGTTAGAAGTAGCACTGCTGTAATTCTGATTACACTAGGAAATAGCAATTAACGTTGTAGCGCCTACCGAATATTGTATGAATTTTGCCATCGTCCACGGATTTTCCTCTTGTATTAACTGAGAATGTTCCTCATCTAATTTCACTTCGTGTTAAATCTTGATATAATTTAAAGCATTTAGAGAATGCGAAAGCTAAATTTAATACATTTAATTAATTCTATTACAGGAATTTAACTGATTTTTTTTTATATATTTAACTCTTGCTCTATCTATCAAGGTTATGTGTTAATTATGATACAAAATTAAGCGGGTTTTAATTAAAATTTTCATATATTTCTGAATTATAAGCAATTTTAAAAGATATTTTTATCAGTTTTATAATAAATTTATCATAATTTTAAATAAAATTAACACAATATTTAATCCTTCATCCGCATCCTCTGTGATGCTATCGATACGGATTTTTCGCATTTAAATCACATTTTAAACATAAATATAGCAATATTTTACTTATTTTAACTATAAAAATCTTCTAATTCATTAATTTTGTTTTAAAAAAACTGAAAAAAAAGGAAGATTAAATTTTTTCTTAAGAACGAGCTTTGATAAGAAGCTTCCATTCAGGGGAGTACTTAAGTTTTCATAGTTAAAAAAATACAAAATAAAAGAGAAGAAAGGCTCAAAGAAAAGAAAAAAAAAGATATTAAAAAAGTAACGACCATTTTGAATAAATGTATTAAATTTATTCGAAATTTCAAAATCATTTTCTTTGCTTAAAAAAAAAAAAAAGAAAAGTTCAGATGAATAGGATGAGGAGGAGGAGAAGGAGGAGGAAGAGAAAAAAGAATCGGGTTGAATGTCATCCAGAATAGAAAATTTTATCCATTAAACATCAAAACCGTTAAGAAGAAGTTATTTGTTTAAAACATTTTCCAAGTCGTTAGGATCATTTAAGTTATTCTACTGGCAGTCGTTAGGAAAAGTGCAGTCAAAGCTGAAAAGAACGGTCATCAAAGGTGATGTTATCCGATTCTACTTATCCCCTAGCAAACTTTTATCTTTAAATGCATTTTACTTAATGTTTATACTTGAATTCCGAACACGAATTAGTTTACTGGAGGCCCTCCTCCTTAGATTTTTGCCCCCATACAGTTCTATAAAAATCAAGTGTTCCCTATGGAATTTAACACGCTTTACTTATATCTTTCTGCAAAAATCTATGCGTAACGACACCCTCGAGACTTATACGATAAAGGAAACGTTTTAAATTTGAATTTTTCTTCTATATTTTCTGAAATTTTATCATTTTTTTACGCTAAATCCATCAGGAAAATGCTATAGAGGAGATGGTTGTTAACTGTATAATTCAATGATAATACGTCGTAACTCGATCGGTTTCGTATGACACAATTGATGGAATGAGCTTCTTTTCCAAGCCAATTTTCACTTTAATAGACTAAAGTTTAATTTTCATCGTCAACACCGCGTAAAATTACTGTTTACTGAAGCGTTAACGACGATACTGCAACACTTCTTTCACTCCTTTATCCTATCCGCTTCACTATAGAGATTAGATGAGATGCTTCCTAACTCTTTCATTATAAAATATGATGACGTAATTTGATTAGAAATAAATTACTTCACTTCTAACAAAACGGGATAACTTTGCTTTAATTTAGGAAAGTGTCAGGGAAAAGTTCGTTAATAAGGTAAAGGATGCTGAAAGGTAGTTGAAAGTATACGCTTATTCTCATAAAATACGTTGAAAAAACTTAATTTTAATCATATACTTCGACTCAAATGATAATAATCTTCGTAAAATTTTATAAATTTTAGCATACAAATCAGAAAAACTACAACCAAGCTCTTAGATGATAAACATCACTTGCAAGTGATGCGGGATGAAGAATGATTTAATCGTTTAAATAAATAAAAAAATTAGTATAGAAAGTAATTAAGGTCATCTTAATGGACATAAATCTTCATTAAACTTAAGAAAATTTAAAATTTTTAACATAGAAAACAGCGTAGAAACGTTAATCATTAGAGCTCGCGGATGATGAGTATCGCTCGCGAGTGATGGAAGATGCTCAATTATTTAAGCTTATAACTTAAAAAATATTGTAGAAAATAATAAACTAAGCTTATCTTAATAGAGATTATAACCTAAAATACATCTTTTATCAGCAAGTTTATTTATTAGAGATGATTTTTTAGAAGAAAAATGTATCATTTTTGGATAAGCTTCTTATATAGGCATATACAGTTTTATAGATAAAGACTCCTCAACTTAATCCCCTCTTCTTTAGAAAGTTTAGGAAGATAATAAGGATCTAACATGAATTTTTTTTTATATGTTTAACCTTTTAAAAGGCGTGTAACACGCATCAAAAATTCCATTTAAAATTAATAAACTCGAAGGTAAACTTTGAAAAGTAACTCAATTTTTTATAGAAAAAAAATAAAGAATTGTTTGAATTGTTTGAAGAATTATATAATATTAAAATTACAATGAAATAAATTTAATTTTATTCAATTTTAATTAATTAAATTTTATTTAATTTGTTAATAACTTTAAAGGTAAAAATTTTAAGAAAATAATTTACTTTAAATTCAGGACTTTTTTTATTTTTATTTTTATAAACATTATCCTTTATTAATTATAATTAATTTTAGACTTTATAGTTTATAATTTAAGTAGTTTTAAGTTTATTTACATATAAATAAATTATTTTATTGTTATATTTGATTAATTAAATCGCTTCGAATCGTTTAGAGAATTGGTGCTACTTTCTCTGTATTTAACAATATTTTATAAAGTAAATTCTAAATTTAGCTTATTTTTATGTATGAAAAATTGTTTTATGCATCCGAAATATGTTATTTTACAATTTAATAACATAATTTTTGCCTAATTTTTAACGAAATATCGTAAAATTCGACGTTATCCTTATCGTAAAGTATCACACGTCTCGCATACTTTGTTGAGAAAATGATATTTTTTATTAATTTTCGAATATATTAATTATTAAATTTATTGATTATTTCATTAAAAACAATTTAATAAATTTATTTTTTCACTTTATTTTCTGATAAAATGAAAATTAAATCCTTGTATTCTCGCTAAACGAAATTCTAACAGAATTCTTGTTGAATTTCATGAAAAAAATAAGTATTTAAAATTGAATATTTTATCTAAAAATACGCATTTTGAAACAAAAAATAAAAGAAGAAGAAGGAAATTAAATCTGTAGAGGGGTTCTGTTTCAGGATCAACTTGCAGTTTAGGACACATGAGCCATAGTTTGTAGTTAGAGGCGACTAAAGGGGATCCCTATCCAGAACTTAAATCCCTATTATCCTATAGAACAAAGGAAACAAAAAAATGGGCTTTTTGTATCTCCTGCCTCCCTACTGAATAGAAAATTCCTAAAAATAAATTTAAAAAAACTAAAATTTAACTTATATATAAATTCTTCTATTCTATTTTATTGTCTTTCTCTTAGCATCATTTCTCCAGCATCCTCATCTTCAGCATCTTTCTCAATTTCCTTCTATTAATTTCTCTAAGAATTTTAGATGTTTTATAATATTTTAGAGGGTTAAAATACATATTAAAATATAAATAAATGAAGAAAATTTTATTATAAAATCGTTATTATAAATGGTTTTTAACTTATGTTATCGAACGTTTGTGTCCTTAAAAACTGGAATTAATTTATATTAACGTTTTTATATACATTAATTAATTAAGAATTTCATAAAATAGGAAAAGGAATTTAAAATATTTCAATTTTAGATCTTTTTTTACTATTTATTAGCTTCTAAAAATCATATTCTTTACAGAAAATCATTAAAATTCGACTCATTCTTATTAATTAAATAATTTAAATTAATTTGAATAAATATTATAATAATAATAATTTTAATTTTAAACGCGTTATCTACGTTACAAATATATGAATTTTATTTATTTTTTTGTGATTTAAATCCCAAAAAATAAAAAATAAATATAAGTAAAAAAGAAATTGTTTTTTTAGATTTAAAATAATATAAATAAAAATAAAATACTAAAATGATTTATATTTTATTTTTATTCTATTTCCAACACAATAAATTCCGAATTTAAATGTTTGACATGTTTTAAATTTCAATATTTTCTTCCTCTTTAAAATAAATTTAACATTTTATTTATTTATTTTTTCTATCAAACTTTTTCTGTATTTTTATACTTTTTAAACAAATAAAACTTAGAAAAAATATTCTAAATAATTATTTTTAAAGCATTTTTTAAGTTTATAAATTAATTTTTACTGTTTAAATTCATTTTATTTGATAATTCCATCAATTAGCCAGCCATATCTGGTGACGTTGCGCTTTGTTAGAGCCAACTTTGATCCACATTTATACAAATATTTCTTATATAATGGAGTCAATTTAGCATCCACGTGATCCATATTTATGTCTAGAATATATATAAACGATCCACGGTGCGAAAATTGAAGTATTATTGCATAAAAAATAAAAAGAAGATAAAGTAGATGATATCTCGTCTGACTCTCCGTATTCACCATATGCCTTGATGTGCTGTTTATATCATAAGGCACGCGGTGAATGCCAAGAGGAAGGCTCAATGCAACAATTATATGCCTTTTTTGAAAACTTTTTACGTACATAAAACGTAGAAAAATCGATTACTTAAGTATTTTTATGACAAGAGAATACGTGGATAGTACTACCGGTATTTTCGTTGGAGGAGTGAAGATTGTTAGCCTCATTTCTTGTTTTTCGTAGAGAAAATCGAGTTAATTCTCGTGAAATTTAGAACTTAACACATTTATTTTTGTGTAGAGACGTTGAAATTTTGTTTAAATACTCTCCAAGTTTTTAATTTTGTAGATTGTTGTCAGCTCCAAGCATTAAGAAACGTGATCAAGTTACGCTTCTTCTTAGTTCAGTGACGATGAAATAGTTATTTTAAAAGCATTTATAATTAAATTTAACGTATTTTCGAGTCTAGAAGCATTTATTTTTTACTAAAAATTTCATAAATATTTGATAATATGCGTGGATAGTACTACAGTATTCTTGTTTGTGAGGGGGTGAAGATTGCTGGCCTTATTACGGGAATTTGTATAAAGAATATTGAGTTAATTTTAATGAAATTTAAAACTTAACACATATATTTCTGTATAAAATGATCGATATTTTATTAAAATCCACTCGACTTTTAAATTTTGTAGTCATTTTTAGCGCTGAGCGCTCAGAAACGTGATCGAGTTACTCTTCTTCTCGACGCTTTCATGGGAATAAAACAGTATTCAGGTACACGAAATTAATCTTAAAACATAAATAATTATATTTATCATATTTATAAAGCTAAAAATATTCGTTTTTTATCTAAAAATTCTATAAATATTTAATTATTCCACAAGAGAAACTGTAAATAATATTGAAGTTTTCGTTGGAAGTGGTGAAGATTGTTGATTTTATTTAAGTTTTTCATATAGAAAATTGAGTTAATTTTTATGTAATTTAGAACATGGAACATTTATTTTCGTGTAAAAACGTTGAAATTTTGCATAAATCTTTGACATGTTTTAAATTTCGAGCACTTCTTTTAGCCCAAATGTAATCAAGTTTTAAGCATGTTTTCCATAGCTTAATGAGAATAAAATACTTTTCAACTCATAAAAAATAAAATTTAATCTATTTATAATTAAATTTATCATGTTTTAAAGTCAAAAATACACACTTTTTTTAACGAAAAATTCATAGAAATTTTTTTAGAATTGAAAAGTTTCTAACTCCAAAGTATACGAAGTTCAATTATATTATTAATATTATTATTATTATTATTATTANATAAATTTTATTTTTTTAAATTTATGCTAATTAAAGAAATAAAATACAAAAAAAATAATGTTATTAAGAATAATTTAAGTTGAAATTTTAAAATTTTTTGTTTCATTAAAAAAAATCTTGAAAAAATTCCTTCCAGATGCTCTCAATTTTAATTTTCTTTAATAAATTATTATAATTTTTTTTTAATTCTAAAAATATCCAGCATAAATTCAAATTTAATGCGTTTTTAGACGGAAAAATCTGAGGAATTAACATGAATTTTCGCTAAAAATCCAAAAAATTCCACTTGAAAATTTTTAGAAGAGTATTTTTATATATTTAGCTCTCTTTTAACATCTAAAAATATAATATTTTAATTTATTTTTCGCTAAAAAAAGGCAGCATAAATTCAAGTTTAATGTGTTTTTATATGATGAATCTATGAAAATCAGCTTAAAATTTCGTTGCTTAAATCCAAAAAAAAATCACTTGGAATTCTTCAGGAGAGCCATTTTAGATAGATAACATCCTCCTAACATCTAAAAACATGTAATATTTTTATTATTTTCCACTTAAAACTTTAAAAATCTTTAGAAATGCTCTGAATTTATATTTAAGAAAAAAGGCAAAATAAACGTTTTTATTTGAAGAATATAAGCGAATTCGACAGCAAATTTCTCTAGTTAAATCCAAAAAAAAATCTAAATTTTTTAAAAATAAAACCTTAGATAGTTAGCTTTTGTTCTAACATCTAAAAATTCTTATAAAAATCCGACGAAATCGCTTTATATGCGATCGTAAAAACAGAAAGAGTAAAGGATGATGCTATCATCATCTACTCACGTTTATACTGTAAACAAGTCGTATATAAGAAAATATAAGCTGTAAAATGCTGTATAAACAACTTATAAAGCAAACAAATATAGGAAAAATATATTTTCTAAGTTAAACATGCAAAAATCGATTTTCGATAATGCTCATACACCTAACATACTTGACGAAAGATTAATCGATACTTTTGTATATCCGCTTCGATTCAAGAAATGAAGACAGACAGACAGACATTTAAATCTTTTACTTCACTAATTGTTAATGAAAAAAGTTAAATACTTATTTGTTTAAACATATTTATAATTCAGAGGACTTGAAGCACGCTAGAGAAATGTTTGTGTATATATATATATATATATATGCACTTTAATTTATTTTTTTGGGGGTGAAGGGTGTGACTTATCTTATTTAAAAATTGATTGCGTGAGGGGATTTGCTTTGCCACACCTCTTCCCCTTAATACAGTTAGGATTTTGATTCTTAGAATAAATAATAATTTTTTATAAAGCTAGATTTTGTATGTAATTTCTCCGTGTTTTGTTATAGGAAAAGAGGCGTAGTTCATTCTTCTTTTGTAGAAGAATTAATTTATTTATGCACAAAAATGAAGATAAATTAGATTAAATGTTCGGTCTGAAGATCGTTTGTTTATAAATTATAAAATTTTTCAGATTTTGGTCTTGAGTTTTTGCAAGAGAGAGAGAGAGAGAGAGAGAGAGAGAGACATTTTGCTCTTCCGCATCTTTTCTCTAACTTGATTATTGGAAGAAATTTTCTTTTATCCTTTATTCCTTCGATGTTTTGCTAATTATGAAACATCTAAATTCATCTTAAACTTCAAATATGCATAAAATTGATTAATTCAATTATTTTCTTTTAAACTCGATGAATTTTCCGGTTATCCTTTCCATTGTTCAAGATGCCAGAACAATTCATGATCATTATGCTTCCATAATGATCATTCAACTGAATTTATCCACGACAGCAGAAATTATAGAAACATTCACAATCTTTAATATAATTTTGATTTTAAAAAATGCTAATTTTTATACAGCTAAACCGTAGGCCCCAATTAATTTTGAGATTCTCTATGATAAATTAAACTAGATTTTCCTCAGTGATCAAAGATACGACATAGAAACTTTATTTGCGTGAAATTCACTAAAACTTAATTTAAAATAAGCATTTATAAACTTAAGATCAAAAATGTATATATTTAAAACTGAAATTTTCGTGATATTTTTTACTATTATATGAAAATTAATGAAATTTTCAGCAAAACTTTCTGTGGAAAATCATATTGCGTGAAGTACTCAAGACTTCGTACAACGCTGAATTTCATTGTAAAATTTATGTATTTTTGAGAAATTTCACGAAAAATATTCCAAATTATGCACAATATATAAAAATTTCAAAACAATTATTAATTTTTTTAAGTCAAAATACATTGAGTAGAGTTTGAAAAACAACGTTATTATTTATTAAAAATGATGAATATTTTCTAAAATAAACACTCGAAACTCCAAACCACACTAAAAATTAAAAACTGTATAAAAAAATTCCACAAGAAAATTGCAAAATTTCACTAAAAATTAACTCGGAGAAAGCCTGAAAATCGAGTATTTTCATTCGTCTATCCAAGATAAATAATTACAAATTTACATGAATTATCCAATCAGATCGATTGTAGCATATTTTTTATAAGAATTTAATTGAAGAGAAAACAGTAACGAAGGCTCATTAAATAAATATAATCAGTTATGTAAGTTTAGACAATAGTAAAATAGAAGGAAGAGCGAGAGAAAGAGGAGTAAAAGATGAAAGCACCCTGCGTATGTTAATATAACTTTAATGAAAAGATAGAAGTGGAGCGGCATCCACAAACACAATCCCATCCATTGTTTACTCGACAATCCAATATCCTTCATCCTGACCCTGAGAACATCAAGTTCTGCTCGAATGAATGCAATCCCTCCTACAGCACGTGAAGGAGAAGAAAAGTAGGTCGTAATAAACCAACCTTCTACAATACTATTCACGCTTTTATTATTATTATCTTCTTCTTCTTAAATTAATTCTGAAAGCCACCATCTTGCAACTGTTATAAAATTTATTCGTAACATTATTTTTTCTCTGTTTATTTTCTATTTTTACATATTAAGAACCTCGTTACGTGATGGTACTCCTCATTGCAAAATAGTGTTCTTCATTGTAGGATAGTGTTCCTCATTGTATGATGGTACTCCTCATTGCAAAATAGTGTTCTTCATTGTAAGATAGTGTTCCTCATTGTATGATGGTACTCCTCATTGCAAAGATAGTGTTCCTCATTGTATGATGGTACTCCTCATTGCAAAATAGTGTTCTTCATTGTAGGATAGTGTTCCTCATTGTATAATGGTACTCCTTATTATATGATGGTAATCTTCATTGTAAGATGATTTAAAGCACTTAATGGTACACTTTAATGCATGATGATTTACATGGATGATGACTTACTTAACAATCTAAATAATTCGTTTAGAATTTTATAAAAGTAAGGCCTCATAGACATACAAATATATGCTTTATCAATGGCTCTATTGTTGGCTTTTATAGGATACTAGAATTTGTACAGTTACATAAAGTTTATTTAAAAGGGCCTCGATAGTCTAGGACTTCACATAATCTAAATTGCTGTTATAATATACTTATAATTGTTAGTTACTTATTAGTTTTAGTGGTAGTTTTAAAAGTTTTAGAGGTAGCGGTTTAACGAGATACAATTTTTATAATTTAACCTTTAAAATTTGTATTAAAAAATGTTAAAATTTCTAATTTTATTTATTTTTAGTGTTGTATTTCAATTTCAATTCTCTCATCTTTGCGAAATCCACTTTACATACTCCATACAATTTAATAGTGCACATTTTAAGGCCTTACGCTCTATAACTTTCTATTATTCGTGGCGATAGAGAGCCTCCTTATACATTAGCACATAGAGCCATAACTAATTCTAAATCTCACGACATAGGGCCTCATCTTTCTTATACATTATAGCACAACTAATAAGAAATCTCACGTTAATAGGAAACGGCTTGGGGCCTCATGAGTTTTTATTTACGGAAGGAGGAGGTTTTCTCATATTTTTTGTAGGCGTTAAATGTGTGATTTTGGTTTCATTTCTTCAAACAATGCGTGTAATATGTTTTCGCTTGTGTTTTCATGCTTCAAACTAAATTGGTTAAACAATACAACTATATAAACAGTACTTATATTACAATAGTAATGAAATTCCCCTGTGTGACGTCTGCTATGTTCCTCCTCCCCCCTTTTCTTTCCTTGTTGGTGACCAAAATAGAAAGTCTAGTAAAGCTGTTAGTTAATTAAATTTGACCCTCTCGTGTCACGTGAATAAAATATGATTAAAGTAGGAACCTAGTTTTATGTTATTAAGATGTTATTGTTAATATTTCGTAGTGTAAATGGTTTATTTTAATGGCGAATTTGAAGAATGTGCCTCACGAGTTTCAAGAAAAATTTAATTTACAGGAAATTAGAAAAGTAATCAGCTTTTTTTTCAAAATGAAATTTAATGTAGAAACAGTAGAGAATTATTTTTATTTATTAATAATATGGTGTTGGTTGGTAGCTTTGGTACCGTCAATGGCATATCAGCATTAGTAATGTTAGTGGCACAGAAGTGTCAGCATAGATAGAGGCATAATAGTGTTTACATAGTATTAATAACATGCATAGTAGCGGTAACATTGCAGCATTAGTACCGCTGGTAGAGTACTAATGCTGGTGTCTGTATCATAGTAGCATGGTGTCATTAGTGCCATTAGTACCGTTCAGAACGTTATATACTGTTGATATCTCAGGGAGCAGTATTAATTAAAGAATTAATAATAAAAATATTAAATAATAATTAAAATAATATATAAATAGCAGTAATATATAATCAACTTCAACAAGGAATGCGATTAGAGGCTGAGAGCAATTGATAATTAAATACAATAATTCCGCAGAACTATTATAATTTCTTATCTTATTTATCATTAGTCGAAATTTTATCCGAATTTATTAAAAAAATCCAAGAAAATTTTAATATTTTTCTCGTTTTCTTGTAAGAATTCTTAATTTCTTCTTGAAATTTCTCTCGTAAGAAACTCTTCTCCATTAAATTTGCTTGAAAAAAAAAATCTTATAACGATCATCATCATCATCATCATCATCATCATCATCAATTACTTTTCCGTTTTATCTTCTTAAATTTTCTGTAAATTTAGAATTTCTCCATAAAAATACAAGATCTTTCCTGTAATTTCGTCAATATTTCCATTAATTATCGCACCTCTAATGATTGTAGAATAAAGACAAAGTTTATCGCGGATACTTTCGAAAGATAAGAATTTAAAAATATAAAAATTAAATTAAAAAATTTGCTTTTCTGTTAAAGTTTTAATTGCTTTAATGATCATTTGATTTATATTTTTTAAAAAAAATTCAAAATTTTATTTAAATTTCTCCGAAATTCAGAGAAATTTCCATATAATGAATACAGAAAATTTGTATAAATTTTTAAAATTCGGAATTATTTTTCATAACTTAGAAATTGTAGAAATTTCTATAAAATTTAAGAAATTTCCGGAATTCTAGAAAATGTTTACAATTTCCAAAACTCGCAGTAACTTTTACAATTTTCTAGAATTCGAGAAAATGTTACAGGTTTCAAAATTCAAGAGAGAATTTCTGAAGTTTCAAAGTAATTTCTACACTTTTCAAAATGTTTATGGCCATTTGTTTTGCTGGATACCGAAGTGGTTAAGGCATCAGCCTGCCTGCCGCTCCGGGAAACCGAAAATCAAATCACGGCAGTGGAAAAATCTCGGCGATCTCTAGCGGGTGAGACGAATTGTGGCCCGTAATAAGCCTGAAAAAGGGCCTCTAAGTGTCCACCGGATAGAAAAATGAACCTCTGCTCGACAGAGGTGTGCCACTTCTGCACTCTTTTACGTTTAGCGCAACGTCTGAAGAATCCTCAAATTTAGAATTTCAGGATTGATAGGATAAGGTAACTCAAGGATGATCTATCAAGGGAATCATTTGATAGGAAACTGACCCATATTTAGGAGTTAGAGTGAAAAAAAACCCGGAAAACTGCACGTGAACCCGCGACTAGTGTTATTCGCTCGCTCGCCAATACGATCTCAAATTTAGAAAATATAAACATTTCTAAATTTGGAGGCAGGAAATTCAGAAGTTTTTATATAAAAATTTGAATTTTTGACGATTTTTTTCGAACATTTTGCAAATTCACGGTTTAATTTCTATTAATATTTAACATTATTCAAATGATATTACGACAAAAAAAATTTTAAACTACACAATAAAAATATTAATCAAGCAAGTTCGAAATTTAAATCTAACAATAACAATTTGAATAAATCCTTGAGGCATCTCCAACAAACTTGCATAATATGAACCTCGGGCATGATTTTGTGCGTTAAGTTTCATCAGTATTCCAATTAATAAACGATATTCAAACGTCAATTGTCAGCTACGATATGCCTTGAACACATTTTGCTTCTCTCACATCTTGAAACAGCTGAAGATGACACGTTGAAGATATGATAACAACTATGGTGACATTATCCTCTTTAGTCCTGTCGCACCTTGTCAGATGCAGGTGCATACTAGCAGTTCTAATGTTGCATTAAAATTGAATATACCATTAAAATTACCTTTACGTGTTCTTAAACTAATCGTAAACAATTCTTAATGTTAAATAAGCCATTTATTCTACTAGAATTCTTGAATTTTCTTGAAAGTTTACTTAAATAACCTATAGATGAAACGTTAAGAAGTATGAAGAATGATGATTTCTCTTCAATATATGTGATAATTTATTAAGAAATCTTTTAATATTTCATATAAAACTAGTATAGTATATTTCTTTAATGTTATTTTCAGTAAAATATCCATAAATTTATTGCGGTGAGTAAGCGAAAGTATCTATTTATTGATTACATTTGAGTTTTGGCATTTACCAAAGAACATAAAAGGAAAGCTTTTGCGGGAGAAAGTTCGACGGTGTTAAAGGTCAGAGGTCAGACGGATTAGTTCTATCCTTTTCATTTCTTCTAAGACAAAATGATGATGAAAAGAGGGTCGAAAATGCAAAGAGTGAGCGTCAATCGGAATATAATCTTATGCTCTATATAATTTTACGTGAAAACTATGATTAATATTCTATCGAAACAAAATTTCATTGCCAAATTTAGAATTTTTAAGCTGAATCTACAGATTTTTATAGCTTAATATATTAAGCATTTCGTAGTTGTTCCGTGTAGACTACGAAAGAGAAATTTTTCATCAACCCGATTGCACATGTGAAAAACTATTTTTTTTTAAACATTACCATAAATATAATTTATTGTTTTAAATATATATATTTAAATCACGTAAACAAGATTTGTTTCATCTTCAACTTCCCTCGACAACATCACGAACGCGATGCTTTTGAAGAGAATCTAAACTTCGGAATTATTAAGCATATTTTTAATATTATATATGCAAAGATCTTCAGACTTTTTATAATGAATTTCACACATTATTTAATTTTCCAAGAATTTATAGCAAAAATTTCTCATTTTACATCATTTTGACTTAGAGCAAAGCTCTTACAACGTGTACGAATCTTCAAGAAATTCTGAATTTTTTACATAAATTCCTAAAACTTCTTATAAAAATTAAATTAATTTAATGTCAAGAGAATATAATAAATAATTTTAACGATATAAAACTTTATAATAATTAAGTTAACGCTAAAATACGTAATCATTTTAAATTCTAATCGAAGGAACTATAAACATGGCCTATAGGTAGAAGGAACTTGAGTTTCAATGGATATAAATAACAAAATTTAAAAAGAATTCATTATAAAATTATCAAAATTACAAAAATGAATTATTAATATAATAAAAATAAAAGAATTTAAATATAAGTAATCGAAAAAATTAATGGAATTATCTCGAATCATCAAAGGAGAAAAAAGAGGATGCGGTTGATAAGTGATGCGGGTTTTATTAAAATGAAGATGAAAATCTAGGAGGAAAAAAATATATAAAAGGATTTAGAAGAAAACGAGACAATTTTCTAATCTATTCTATTTATTTTTCTATTCAGATATTGAAGAAGAAGAAGAGATTACATTTGAATCGAACATCCGCCATTTGTCCATCTCAAACTTCATTTCCAATGCTATCGATCGTTTTTACATTTCCATAAATTTATTTTCGATTCTTATGCGTTTGTTGCGCTTCTGCATTTGCAGATAATACTTTTTTCCTCTCTGGACATATATATATATATATTTTTTTTCTTCCTTTAACTTTGCCTTTATCCATTTACAAAAAAGAAGAAAATGTTGAAGGAAGGAGAAGGAGACTGTTACATATGCAACATTAAAAAAGTTAAATCTTGAAAATTGAGTATGTTTCTTTTTTGTTTATACTTTCTAATTTAGTTTCTTTTCTTCCTATTTTTTCGAAAATAAAATAATTTTAATTCGACTTATATAAAATAATTATAGAAAATTAAATTTCAAGTATACTTTTCTCTTGTTAAATCAGTTAGGAGATTGAAAACGTTCGAATTCTTTTAAAATTTTATGCACGAATTTCGACTAAATTGTTGTTAGATTCTAGAGAAATATTTAATTTAAAATCTAAGTTAAATTTTATAAAAATTTAATTGAATTTTTACGTGTAAAACTCAAATTTTTTTTACTTTCACTTCAAATTACACTTCGACTTACTTATATGTGTAATATTATGTAATGTCTTTTAATATATTAATGTTATACAATTTTATATTCAATGTAATTAAATATGCTTTTGTTTACTATGTTAATTTATGCTAATTTTAATGAAATTAACAACTCCAGTGGCGAATGGCATGCTGTCAATTTGCGCTGTTATAGAGATAAATGAAACGGATTTAGATTCGAAATTTCCCTAGAATATTCATGAGAATTATCACTTTTAAAACTATAATTTTAAAACTTCTAACAAATGCGGAACTAAATATGTTTATTCTTTGAATTTTTTGTACTAAATACGTATTTAAATTTATCGAGTTGAGACGGGATTGATGATTTTATAAGCTTGCAGGCCTTATTTATTTTTTTAAAAGGTTTCTTAAGATAAAAATTAGATAATTTCATGAATAAAAAATAAAAATAAGTTTAAATTATCGTTTAATTTACAGTAGTTGAGAAAATATAAAATTTAGAAAAATAATTTCAGCTGTATTCAAACTTGATCGCTTTGCATCGCGGAGATATGCACGTTTAAGTAAGAATTTTAATTTTTCTGGTAAATTTATTTAATTTATCACATATTTTTTTTCAAATTTGGAACCAATTTTATTACAGATTTACTAGTTTCTTGTTATTAAAGATATATTATAATTCATCTTAGTTAAATCATAGTTTCACTCGCAAGACATTCTTGTCCATTCTATATCTTCATCTTTGACTACTTGTTACATTTATTATTAAATAAATAAAATTTAATTTAATATAATTTATTTTATTAATTTTAAGTAAAAATTTACTTTTAAAATAATTAGAAAATCTTGAATTATTTTTATATCCAGTGATGAAGGAAGAATAAGTATGACTAGAACCTATCTTTACAGTTTGTATCTAAATTAGAAATTCTTAAATAAAATTTTCTTACATTTTAATTAAAATTACTTCTAGAAGCATCCAATTTAGCATTTTATATATTAAAATCCTCTAAAATTATGTAGAAATATGTATTTTTCTTGTCAAATTCTCATCACATTAAGCACCCGCACAACTTTAGTTATTTAGAAATTTCCTACACAGAATATCCGTAAAAATTCTTTAAAAAAAATTAATTAATAGAGAAAAACACCTTAATATTTATTCAATACCGACAGACAAATGTACAGAAATTAATTCAAAAATTCAAAAATCATATTACTTTACTGGAAGGAATTCATCGCTGCATTTAAGTAAAATACTTTACATTGTAATATTTAAAAATAAAAAAAAATTAGAATAACGAAAACCGTTTTATCGTTAAAATATTTTTAAAAAATTCTAATTTATTCTCCTAAAGAAAAAAAAAATTTTAAACGAATTTTCTTTTAGAATTTTACGACAATCAAGAAAACACTGCGACACAAGAACACACTCCACTTTCAAAATCAGAAATTTTCAACATTAAATAAAATAAACAAACAGACACATCGATCCAAAAATATTATTAAAAAACAATTTATAGCTTTTAAAATAATTTAATTAATTAATTTTATATAAATTTTCGAAATAAAATGTGTAAGTCTGTTAGAGCGGTAGTTACATTGTTTTTTTTTTTGTACTTTATTTCTTTTGTTTAAGAAAAAACAACAAACACACAAAAAAAATCAAAGTTTTCTTAGTGTCTACTTTTGAATGACGTATTTTTTATAATATTAAGAACTTTTCTACATTTGACAGCTAAAATTATTACATTTCTACTGGTTTTTTCCCGTTTGGAATGTCATCAAAGTAAAGAGCTGCTGGAAATTGATTGAAGATGACCATTCCTTTTATAACTAATCAAAATCTATAGTCTGCTTTTGTATCATTTTTTATAAAAATTTTTTCAAGGAGGAAAAAAACAAACTTATAATATTTAATAAATTAAAAACAAAGTAAGGAGTCTAAAAAAATGCCAAAAAAATGAATTTTCTGATAAAATTTCTTTGATATTTTATTTTTTAAAAGTGAAAAATAAATTGATTGAAATTTGTTCTCAATCTCGGAATAGTTTTGGTGTATTTTTGGGTTTATTTCTTGTCTCAGATATGAAGAAATCTTTTCAATTTATTCTTTTATTCAATTTTTGGAAATTCTAGATAAATTATATATGAAATTTTCAGAAAATTGTAGAAAACTTCCAGATCCAATTTTTGTTAAAATTCTGGAAAAATGTTTTAGGACATTCTAGATCTATTCTATATGAAATTTTCAGAAGATTGTAGAAAACTTCCAGAATTTAAAAAAAATTGAATCTGGAAAAATGTTTTAGGACATTCTAGATCAATTCTATATGAAATTTTCAGAAAATTGTAGAAAACTTCCAGAATTTTAACAAAAATTGGATCTGGAAAAATGTTTTAGGACATTCTAGATAAATTCTATATGAAATTTTCAGAAAATTGTAGAAAACTTCCAGATCCAGTTTTTATTAATTTTCTAAAATTTTCATATAGAATTTATCTAGAATGTCCTAAAAACATTTTCTAGGATTTTAATAAAAATTCGATCTTGGAGTTTTCTACAATTTTCAAATAGAATTTTTCTAGAATTTCCAAAAATTGAATAAAAGAATAAATTGAAGAGATTTCTTTATATCTGGGGCAAGAAAAAAACCCAAAAATACGCCAAAAAATATTTCGATATTGCGAACAAATTTCAATTTATTTTTCACTTTTAAAAAATAAAATATCAAAGAAATTTTATAATTAAAATTCTAGAAAATTTTCAGAAAATTCTAGTTTCAGGAAATTTGTTTTTTGGAAAACTTCTAGATCTACCCACAATTTGATATTTTTCGTATTTTATTTATTTGGAAAAATATATTCTAATTAATTTATGTATACAGAAAATTTAATTGAAATTCCTTAAACTCGAAATAATTTCTATGACTTCGTACGATAAAAATTAATTTTTATTTATTAATTAAATTCAAAATCATATTTAATTATACTATATTATAACTGCATAATTTCAAATATTCAGTCTTTTGTCATTTTTTTAAGAAAGAAACTCGCGTTTTCTATTTTCAGATAGTTCTTTAGGAAAGTGTCATTTCCTTAATGAATTTTTCTGTAAAAAAAAATGTATTTTCTTCTTTCTAATTGGTCGGATTGAAGCAATAACGTTACTTCTTTTAAAAACGCTAAACATAATATGATTGGTTGAATAATTTTAAGGTGATCCTCCCATCTGACGTACGACCTATTACGCATTTCTTTCTTCAGCCAATCAACGGAACGGATTTATGTAATTTTTAAAGTATCCTAACTATTACAAAATTCCGCAGCTAAGAATATTCATTAAGTTAATATTTGTGTGTATTTTAGCTTCACTTTTTTTTTCTAAATGCCAGATTTAACGAATAAATAAATATATTTATGTACATAACACGGCGGATATAGGCTATATATTATCATAATTATAATTTATACGTTGAAATTTAATATTATGCACTGTATAATATATATATTTGGCTGTTATATTTACATATTTACAGATGAAAACTCGAATTTGGGAGAAATTAATTTAAAAATAATTTCAAGTAAAGTAAAAATAAAGTTAAATTTTTACATTCATTTTATAAGTAAATCCTTTCATGAAATTACGCAAATATGTTAATTTATATTATTTTATTGGCATTTTAACGTTATTTAAAATTTAAAAAAATAATCAGAAAATATTTTAGGCTATGTCGACAGGCTAATATCTTACTGTAGGGTCATCTTGCAGCATAGTAAGTCGACATGGAAACGACTTCGAATCGGGTCTAGTCCCTATAATTTATCATGGGCAGTACGAATCACGCCATCATTTTCCATCTGTCATTCATGCTGGTGATCCTCATTGCGGGTCAGACCTACTTGTAATTGGTATAATTATGGCAAAACTACAAAGCCTGTAATGTGTCAAGACAGTACGGGTAATGGCACCACTCCTAATCCTTCGCCCATATTGATAGATTCCATTATTCCTTAGGCTTACCCGGTTTGGTCCGATTTTTGTCAACTATAGAATCAATGATATATCCTTTGATTTTCACAGATCATGGTGTCATTCTCCGTTCCACATTCACAGCAGCTGCTAGTCAGGTCTTCCCGTAATATTGTGTTTCAAAGTGAAATTTTTTTTCAGTTTAAGTAGAAAATGGAGAATTATTTTTAAAATAAAACGCTTATTTTCTTTTATAATTCAATTTATAAATAAAAATGCTTTTACAGTTGATGTTAAACAGAATTCCCCAATTTCAATTGTAGTGCGCGCGTTTGTAAGGAACAATATTCAGCAATATGACAAAAAATTCAAAAATCTCCGCAGTAAACGAACACATGAAGGTATGCACTTGTGATGCATACCATTAGACGTGTTAACATGCGTTTTCCACGAGTAGGAGGGATGCATTTATATGTGCATTCGATTAAATGGCACCCATTCTGTGATTTATGAGCGACTGCATAATAAAATGAGACTTTTGCTTATGTATGGAGACTTCGAATCACACGTTTTGATAATAAAAAAATAAGAAAAATGATTAATTATATTTAATATAAAGCTACACCAAAATTAATTAGTTATTCAAGAGAAACAGTAAACATTTTATCGCTTATACAGTCTATACTATTGAAGCCTAAAAACTATAATTGTTACCCTTTTTTTTTAATAGATTTTATTTTTATACATGTATATTTTATTATTTACGTTATTTTAGTTTGTTTATCAACGATTCAAAACAGAAAAAAAGTTGTTTACTCTGAATTTTCTTCGATTTGTTTACTATTTCTCTGCTGTTTTTGCTAAACGATCAACGAAATTTACGTTAATATGAAAGGATATCGTTAGTTTTTTAATACTGTATAATGAATAGTGTATTTAAAACAAATAAATATCTTATTTATTTATTTAGCAAACATTTAACTCGATTTGAATTTAAAATGTAAAATAAAAAAAAGTAATGAAAATTGGCGGTTCTCTGCGAACTTTATTAGAAAAAAAAAACACACAAAAAATGTTAACATCAATTGGTTGAAATTGAAATTTCGTCAAAGATAATTGGTTATCGAAGCAAACATAGGCGGAGAAATATAATTTTTGAATTTTTACTCGAAAATTATTATTATTTTACCAAATATTTTAATTTTTAATGCTAATAAACGATTTTATTCTTTAAAACTTGAACTATTTTGATCTTCATTATAAATAATCGTAAGTATAATTATAATTTAAGAACATCTAAAACTAAAAAAAAAAGAAAAAAAGAAATTCTATTCTCATCATTGGTGTAGGGATTTGTAGCGTTGAATTAATCCAAGAAAATTCTTCAACTTGGCACATATCACGGTTTGAACTAAAACCGGAGTGAAGAGAGAGAGTTAAAACATAATTATACTTCTATTTTCGGATAGAATTCGATGTTTTAAAGCCCATTTTTCTGCCCCCTTTTCCGAATTAGAAACGGAAGAAAGCGAAGTTGCAAGCTTTACTTACTCCTTAAGTATAACGAAGTTATGTTTACAGAGCTTTGTCAACAAACGGAAGAATTCCGAATNTTTTATATATATATATATATTATTTTAAAGGGTTATTTTTAAAGAAAGTCTTTCAAGATAACCGAACCTTCAAGTTGTTTTTGTGTGCAAAAAATTAAGTTTTATTGCTCTGAAAACGCATAAAAATGAAAATAAAACAAAAATAGAACTTGTATATTGCGCAATATTACACATTCTAAAAAAGTAAACTCAGTTGTATATTGTGTTAAAGGACATTCTGAAGTCTTTCAAGTAAAGCAATGTAGCTACACCAACACTAGCTCTTAAAAGATCATGATTTATTGTTTTAAAAAAAGAGTATTAAAAATATAAAAACAAAAGTCATAAAGATTACTAAATGTTCTTAAGAAATGTATATTTTCAGAATTAAATCTAATTACACACTGTTTTCAGTTGTACATTATAACATTTAGAATAATGGATTGGATTGATGTTATAAGGCCAACACAATACATGGACGATCTGCCAAAGTGAGATTCCTCCCTGGGGGACTTTGTATAGGAAACTGGACCCCTATTTTAAACACGTAAAAATCCCGAATAACTCCAGGCGTCTAATCCATTGGTCGGGTGCGAACCCGCGACCAACTACCAATGTTTAGTGGTTTTATCCACTCAACCACTAAGTGAGACATTTAAGGTAACGTACAACTAAAGTTTAATTCGATAAAATTTAAAACGATCAACGAAATTTACGTTAATATGAAAGGATATCGTTAGTTTTTTAATACTGTATAATGAATAGTGTATTTAAAACAAATAAATATCTTATTTATTTATTTAGCAAACATTTAACTCGATTTGAATTTAAAATGTAAAATAAAAAAAAGTAATGAAAATTGGCGGTTCTCTGCGAACTTTATTAGAAAAAAAAAACACACAAAAAATGTTAACATCAATTGGTTGAAATTGAAATTTCGTCAAAGATAATTGGTTATCGAAGCAAACATAGGCGGAGAAATATAATTTTTGAATTTTTACTCGAAAATTATTATTATTTTACCAAATATTTTAATTTTTAATGCTAATAAACGATTTTATTCTTTAAAACTTGAACTATTTTGATCTTCATTATAAATAATCGTAAGTATAATTATAATTTAAGAACATCTAAAACTAAAAAAAAAAGAAAAAAAGAAATTCTATTCTCATCATTGGTGTAGGGATTTGTAGCGTTGAATTAATCCAAGAAAATTCTTCAACTTGGCACATATCACGGTTTGAACTAAAACCGGAGTGAAGAGAGAGAGTTAAAACATAATTATACTTCTATTTTCGGATAGAATTCGATGTTTTAAAGCCCATTTTTCTGCCCCCTTTTCCGAATTAGAAACGGAAGAAAGCGAAGTTGCAAGCTTTACTTACTCCTTAAGTATAACGAAGTTATGTTTACAGAGCTTTGTCAACAAACGGAAGAATTCCGAATTAAATGAATTTAAGCCATTTTCTTTTCAAGTTCGCTCGACTGCAACTGATTGGTTGACACTGAAGCAAAAGCAAACATTTAGCTATGTTTATGATTGGAAATCTCAAACAAGAAAATTTTTTCTTCTTATTTTTTCTTAGGAAACTTTCAATACAAATTCTGCTAATGGACTACTTTGAAAGTAAATAAGATTTTTGAAATATTCATTATTTTCAATGATTCCTAAATTGCGATCATCAATGTCAATATTTATATATCATTATTCTGTTTTGCTTTAAGTTCATCCTAAAATTGCTCATATTTTTGCCAACTTTTCATTTATTATTTTTGTATATACCAGTAGAGCGTCGTTTATCCGAAGGTCGGTTATCCGAAGGAATTCCAGTCGACAAATTTAAATTTTCGCCAGTGCTGTGGCGCTGTAATCTTTGGCTATGTCTTCGGCTACTCAAATATTTTACGTTTTTGATACTAAATTAACTTCTGAAGTATAATTTTTTATTGTTTTTATATTTTTTCAATATATTTATTTCGTTTGTACAAAATAAAAAAATAATTTTTAACGATACAATAGTCTTCGTTAGGCTTAACATCGAGGAAAATTCAACGCGAAGCGACACGCAACGGAGAAAAATTTCAACACGGGATAAATTAATATATTTTTTCGTACATAATTGGTTATCCGAAAAATAAGTTATCCGAACAACCCCAGTCCCCAATTGATTCGGATAAACGAC
>NW_019384590.1:599470-612023 GCF_000671375.1 Centruroides sculpturatus | reverse complement strand
ACTTTTTTTTTTTTTTTTTAAATATTCGTAAAATTTACAATTTATTATTCCTTTTATTTTTCCTTAAAATTTACTCCTTAAATTTTACATCCAAAAATTTAATAAATAATTAAATTTTTTATTATTTGAAGTTTTCTAAATTGTTAAAATTACAATTAGTTGGGAACATTATCGAGGGTAAAATAAGAAATTTAAATTTCATTTTCGCAGCTAAATGACATTTGGCAACGGTGAAATTTAAAATTCTTGCCTTACCCTCGATAATTCGACGACATGGATCAATTTTTCTAATCTTTTAACACAAAATATAATTTTTAAAAACATATTTATTTAATTTATTCTATGATAATTTTTATTTTATTTTTCTTTTGCAAATGAAAATTCTTAAAAGTTTAGTCAGTAATTGTTTAAAAAGATGTATTTATTAACAGGGCCTAATTTAAAATTTTCTCCTGGCCCTAAGCTGTAATACATTTCTTCCACCTTATAATAGTAAATTTAAAGCAAAACCAACTTATAATTTAGGGTCTTTTAAACAAGCTATAAAGGCAATTAAAAAGCATATTTATAAATAGGACTTGCTAAGGACCGGTTACGTTTTAATTCTTTCGCCTTATGGGAAGTAAGAAGGCCTTTTTTTTAGGCCCATTGTGTATTTGATCTGACCTACAATGGGGCAGCTGAGTGGTGAAAGACGAAAATATACATATCTGGAAAGACCACCTCCGAAAAATTCCTGGGGATTTTCGATCGCTCGGATTCGATCCCGGTCCGCAATAGGGGTAAGATGACGCTTTAATGAATAGTGTTGGATTTACACATAAACACACACAGCTTAAGATCTCACATTACTAGGATACAATCTCGTAGCGTACGAATATTATATATAAACAGATAAGGGTTACTATGAGACCCAACAATGGCCAATTGAATAGAATCATTGACACTGGTCATAGATTAGCGTCTGACCAATGTGGTCAAGTGGCGTTTTCCGTGTTTTCTTCGCGTGTCTAACACCTAAATAGTGACCGGGAAAACTGACCCCTGTTTAAGTGTTAGACAGTTACTATGGGAAAACTGGTTTCTGTAGAAAGACCTGCATCTTTCCTTCTCAGATTGTCCACGTGTTGTGTTTTCGTATCCCGTTAAACTACACCAATCATATCTTATTCCACGAAGATACAGCATAGAGCTTATGCTATGAGGATATAGCTTAGAGCATCACGCTACAATAATAATCTCATACTACGAGGATATAAGTTAATATCTCCAGGTCCGTCGATTTTTCTCCGGGACCAAAGAAAATTTAGGGACCGTAGCGATTTCTACGTTTATAAAATTAAAATTATTTTTATTAACGTAAAATAAAATCTTTAAGACTGCTTTTTACTAATAAAGAAATATTTTATGTATTTCATTCGTTCGAAAAACAAAAGGCCAAAGGGCCCGCGCTACTCCGGTGCCTCATACTGCTCTCGGCAGCCCTAACTGTTTCATTTTATGAGAATATATCTTAGAACTTCACGAACGGCGGAAGTATATAGCCTTACGTTACAAGGATATAGGGCCTCACAATACAAGAATGCAACACCAGCAATTCTCTGGCTGGATGGCCGAGGCGGTTAATTAATTAACAAGTATTATAAATAATGCATAAGAATAAGAACCATAAGAATAAAACTCAATTTAAATGTAGGTTTTTATGTATAGAAATTTGACATGAAAACTTTTTATTAAAAAAAAAAATACTATTAAATCTAATTATAATCATATATATACGCTATAAAGACATTAATTATTATCTTACTTTGTCCTTAAATAATTTTTCAAATGGTTTTCAACGTTTTATGACTAAATTCATAATTAATGAAAATCGTTAAGTCGAAATTACATCATCTATCAATGCTGACTTAAGCCGAGAATTGAATAATAGTGCGTTATTCCTGTGCAATAAAGTAGAAAATAATGAAGATGCAATTGATCTTCCTTAGATGATAAATAAATCTAATTATTTTTTAATAATATTTAAAAAAAATGTTTATTAACGTCTTTCTACGTGAATATACAAATTGCTTCCAATAAAATCTGATTATTATGTGATAAATAGTAAAAAAAATTTGAATTATTTTATTTATGTAAAATTAACCGTAAATTAATGTAATTACTCCGTTAAATGATATATAAATACAAAATTAAATGAAAAAAAAGCTTGTAAACATGGCTGGTTCTTTGCGTTATACGCATGACTGCACGATTAAACTAGTTTAACATTGATTGGTCAAAGAAATGGAGAGGTTAACGGCGATTGGTTAATAAATTTAAAATATAAGATTAATGAGAAATTCTGAATAAATTTTAATTTCTAACCAATAGCAATGACGGTAACAAATCTTTAAATCACGTTTATTTATATTTGTCATTTTATTAAAATAAACTATGGCTGATGTACGCGCAACCATTTACAAAAATGGTTGCTTTTCATAAAGAATATTAAGCATAATTATATATATATATATATTTTAATTAAACCAGTAACAATATTATATATATTTTTAATTTTTCTTAGAATTATGAGATATTATGTAGGCCTATACAGCCTTTACATAAAGCTTACTACAAAAGTTATCTATATTGAGTCTAATGTTTTTATAATAATTTAATTTTACATAAAAAGAAGAAGAAAACAGGACTTTAAAGTAGTTAAAATTTATACGGAAAATTTTGTTGAAATTATTTTTATTTAATAAAAAAAAACTTATTAAAAAAAACAGAAAAAATTTGTTATCAAAATCTAATTTTAGAGTCAATTCTTGAATTAAATTAAATCTTACATGCTTTAGTTGAATTCATTTTTCATCAAACTTGCTAGAAAATAAGGCATAATTAAAATCTACATAACAACATCTTGACTCAAAAGTCAGCTAACCGAATTAATCGATTTTGTTTATATAGCGGTTAACTGACTTTTGGACCACCATGTTTATGCATAATATCCTTTTTTTCACTTCTAATTTGTGTAATAAAATTCAGAATATTTTAAAATTAAACCATAATTAATTTTGAAAATAAAGTTATAACATCTATAATTAATTAATGAGAAATGTTAAAATTTATAATTTATTACTTAAAATTAATATATATATATATTAAAATTAAACATTTAATGCNAGCTTTATCTCAACAGTAGCCAATTAAGAATGAAAGTTCTCATTAACGAGTTTCTCATTAATGAGAAAACTCAAGTTAAGCAATTTAAAAAATATATATATATATATGCAAATATTAGGAAAATATGTTTTAATTATAATTATTTTAAATCAATTTTTACCTTTTCGTAGTTACATTCTAAAGGATTGTTGGTGTGCTTGAGATAAGTGCGTACGTTTACGTCAATTTGACGTCAATTTTTAAAATTGTTCATTGAAAAAATGACAAAATGACGTCAAATTGACGTTGACAAGACTTGAGTATTTTTGATTCAAATTAATAATAATTAATTTTCGTACAATTTATTACTTAAAATTAATATATATATATATTAAAATTAAACATTTAATGCGATATTACACAACGTATTTAAAGTATTTCTTTAAAAATTTGCGTATAATTTGCATATTATTGCGTTATATGTCGATTTCTCGAATAAATTAGCATATCATTAACATACGATTATAATATAATTAGCATATTCATTACGTTAAGCAAAAGTAATGCCGTTTTGCTTTAATTCGAATCAATATTATTTAATGTATATTTTAAAAAATAATAATAATAATTAGTAAGTATGGTGAAACCTCCTAAAAAGATCCATAATTATTTATTTTTTTTTTGTGTGGCCGTTGTTCAGAGGTTTTATTGTAATTAGAAATTTATTTTATTTTATTTTATTCGTTTTACATTACTATATTTATATAAAAATTGATAAAAATAAACGTAAATTATCGATATTATCGGCATTTACTCGTGTAATTTGTTTAGATTATTAAATGAAAAGCAAACAACGATTACAGAATTTATTATTCTTCTTAAAATGTTAAAGTGCAAAGAGTAGAACGTCTAAGTATACAGAGAATGAGAGATCCTCTTAATAATTTTGAGAAAATTCATGATAAAAGGTTGAAAGCATCCCTAAAGGCATATGTTGAAAGCGCTTGATGAAACAATACGATAACGTTAAAAATTGCTATAGAACATTTAAAAATTTTTAAAGTTCAAAAACTAAAAGCTTATTTAAAATACAGTAAACAACGATATTATTATATTTTAATACAGTAGAGCCTCGATTATCCGACCCCCGATTAACCGTCACCTCGGTTAACCGACCGTCCTAGTCGGCAAATTCAAATGTCCGCTAGTGATGTAGCGCTACAATATTTGGCTATGTCTTGGCTACTGTAATATTATTTTTACGTGTTTTAGCTGTCAACACTGGATGGACCATGAAAGGGAGCCAGAGGCTTAATTTTCTAATTTTTAACGATACAATAGCGACGATTATTATTTTAAAAAATTTTGTTAGGCTTAACATCGATGAAAATTCAACGGGAAGTAGGTTAATAGCGATATACTAATATACTAATTACATGGGATATAATAATATACTACAGTAATAATGGATTTTTTCATACTTTTCAGTTATCCGACCAACCCCAGTCCCCAATTGAGTCGGATAATCGAGGCTCCACTGTACAAATTTTGCACAAATTTTTTAGCTTTGTTATTATAGCTCTGTTATTACACGAAACGGATCATTTGAGTTTACGAATTCGGACTCTTACGGAATAAACTAGTTAATATCATAAAACAATTGTATTGTGTTGCTGTTATTGCGTAGAATTACTGTACAATAAACGGATTATTTCAGTGATTCGTTCACGAAACCGTACTCTTAAGGAATAAACTTGTCAATATCTAACAACGATCGTATGATTAATAAACTGATTGCTCTGAATTTACTTTAAATGACTTTATTTTGAAGCAAATCTAGCCTAGGGTGTTTTGATTTTAACGTGCGAATTATGCGATAATCCTTCCACGTGTATAACTTTCAACACCATTTTCTCGTGTATAAATTTACACCAACTCCAGGGCAATTGATATACAAAATGAGCGAGTATTTAACGAAAAATGCGTGAATTTTCTCAATGATATTTGTTAAATAAACTATAAAAATTAATTTTAAGGATGCTTAAAATGAAAATGACTTGGCATTTAAGCGTACATTTTTAGATTATTCTCTTAATTTTAACGTTGAAAATTTAATTTTCTTTTTTAAATTAATTAGTTTAAAGAAAATTTTTTAAATCAAAATTTCATCTAAAAATTTTTTTCCGTATCATAAAACAAATTTTTTTAATATAATTTTTAGAAGAAAATATTTCTCAATTCATGCTTCATTGATTCTTATTTAATTTTTTATTCGAGGTCATTCGTTATTCCTGTCAAAATCTGTTTAATTTAATTTGTTTCTTTCTTCTATTTATGTCCTAAGAATCGGCAATAGTCGCTGTTCTACGTGATTTACTGTAATAAATAAAATAAAATAAAATATCCAACTGCATTATCAGGAGCTGGAGTATCAACGATAACATCTGACAGAGGATAGTTTTAAGTTACGACTTTTGGCAAGTAGCAAGTTTAGCTCCAGTTTTATGTTACCTATCCACCGAAGTATAACTCCATATATATATATAGTTCAAACATTAAAAAAAATTCTTTAAGAAAAATAGGATTTCTGCCATTGTTAAAATGGATAAATCCTGTTTCTAATCTATTATTTATCGTGTTCAATTAAGACACAATAGATTAAAAGACCCTTAACTCATCATTTTTCTCAAAAGATGCAAATTTTACTTTCATCTTTGACCTATTGTCACTTAATGGATTAAATTCTCTTCTAATCTTTATTTCTGAATTCTGTTTTGGGAATATTAAGAGGACCTTTTAACGTGACTTCGTGGGTTTGATTAGGCCCACACTTGAAACAGTTAGAAGATGATGGATCAACTTCATCCCTCCCGTTTAACCGTTCCAATTGTGAGCTGGTGGAATTAATCAACTTTATTGGGTCAACTTTTCCATTAAAATCTCTAAGTCGACTCAGACTCGAATTCGGATCCGTCACAGTGAAAGATACTAGACTTGATTGCCTTCCTATTCTGATCTTTAATCCTCTGGCTCAGGGAATCAAGTCACCTTATGACCTTTAACCTATAATGGATTAAATAGCAAAAATCCCTTTTTGACCTTTAACCTATTAACTCAAATAGTAAAAAAAATCCTACTTTAATTAGGCCTATTAGTCCATTTTGTATTAATTAGTAAAAATCCCATTGTGACTTGTGAATGAAACGGCGCAAATCCCTTTCTGATCTTTAATTATGTAATCAAATAGAGCAAATTTAGTTTTGACCTTTAACTTATTATCTCAGATAATAAAAATTTAATTCTAATCTTTAAGTAATCATAAATCAAACGGAGCAAATCCTTTTTTAATCTTTAAATTCTTTATTGAAATGGGGCAATCCCATCCTGATCTTATGCCCCAATTAATGCATATTCCATTTCGAACTGTTACGTTTTTATTTAAAATAGATGAAATCCTGTTTTCCTCTGCTAGAAAGCAAATTTTAACCAGCTTTGTAACGATTTATACAACTCGCGAAAGGTTAAAGGTCGATCAAATTAGGAAAAATGGAAGAAGAGGAAGGAAAGGGGGAAAAAAATAAATGCAATACAAACGATTTAGAGGGAAATTTGCAACAATATTTTTCACATTTTCAAACAACACTCTTCTATTAAATGAGCGCCTTTAAGAACAATTTATTATTATTATTATCGCATCGATACTTTTAACATAAAAGATTGATGCTGGGGTTGGAAATTCTTCTCGCTACATCACTCCTATCCAAATTAGAAAATAAAGAATTAGACAGAAAAGATTTTAGATTAATGGCATAAATTTCCATTTTATATCCATTAAGAAATTTAATAGGGCATGTTAAGATTTTCGACATTTTATTTGGTTTTTCCCCCCTTCTTCTACTTTAATTTTTGAATTTTTTAAAATAAATTACAATTGTTAATCTAATATATCTGTTGATTTAAGAGAACATTTTCTCTTCCTAAATACTCCAAATTAAATATAAAAATATACTTTAAAATCATCTTTTTAATGTAAAAAAATAAAATATAATGCTTAATATGTTTAGAATTTTATAAAACAGCAATATAGTCACTTAATTATTATTTTTGGTTACAGGCTTTTTTGTAATTTTTAATTAATAAATTAAACCAAAATTTTCACCAGAAAAATTGGAAAAAGAAAAATGTTTTAAGTTTCAGGAAAAAAATTATAAAATGTATTAAACTATTTAAAGGTAAATTTTTAAGTATTTTAAAGTTTTTCCTTTTTTGAATATTAAGATTCAGTTGTTTATTTTTACGAATAAATCAAAATTTTCAAGTAAAATGTTTCGAAAAGCAAAATTTTTATAATTTTTTAAAATAATACTTTAATAAATAAATATTATTAATTGACAAGTTTTAGAAAAAAGTTAAATTTTGAAGAGAAAAATTCAAAAAAGCAGAGAGTTTAATTTGCATTTTATCTTTAATTTTTCGAAAATTAAAAAAAAACTGCAAAATTGTGATTTTTAGAATTTAATTTTTGGAAAAAAAAAACAAATTTTCATTTATTAAAATTTTGCTTTTTTTAAATAGATTTTTCTTTGAAAATTTCGATTCAAACTTTTAAAATAAAAAAAATTAAAATTAAAAATAAATTTAAAACAATAATAAAAGCATTTCTTGAAAANTTTTTATTCTAAAAGTTATATTTTTATTTAATAATTGACATTTTTCAATTTATTTTGAAAAAAATATATTTAAAAAAAAGCCAAAGTTTCAATTTTAAAATTTTGCTTGAAATTTTTCATTTAAATCAAGAGAAAAAATAAAATAAAATATTTATTTTTCAACAATAAATTAAAGAAAATTTAATTTGTTTTATTTATAAATTTTTAGAAAATTATTTATTTAAATTTTGTTGAATTCTTTTTTCAAAGTATTTTTTTGAGATTTAAATTTTTAATTCAAAAATTACAAAAAAAAATATGAAATTTTTAAAGCAAACTTTAATGACTTTTTAAAAGTTTTCTTAGAAAATTCCATTTTATGAGAAAACTTTGCTTTGGAAAATTTAAATAATCAAAATATTCTTTAAAAGTATTTAAACAAAATTTAAAGAAATAATTTCCTAAAAATTCAAAATTAAGTAAAGTAATTTTAATTGCATTTTTATGAAAAATAATATTTTATTAATGATTATTAAATACAAAAATATATAATGAAGATAAATGATCATTTAAATAAGAATAAAATAAAATGTTTCACTTGAATATGTCAAAAAATAAAAATATTTCGACAGTTAATTAAGTTATAAAGTTGAAAATTTTTACAAAAATTGTCAAACAAAATCACGTAAAACTTTTATAATTAAATTTTAATCAATTAACATTTTGAAAATTTATTTTGCCAAGTTTTAAAATTCACCAAAATTAAAATATTTTGAGATTTTTTTATTACTTATTTCACTAATTATTGTTATTTTTTTCGTATTTTAGTTACAGATAATGTTTTTCTTTTGTTTACTGTAATTTTTTCATTTACATTTTAATAATTATTAGTAAAAAAAAAAAAAAAACTATGCAACACCACTAAACTTTAAGGGATGCGAAGGGTCGCGTGTTGTCGCGCGTCGTCGCGTCGCGTCGCGTGCATACATTTTTAAAATTAAAATAACAAAACTTAACTATCGCTTATTTTACACACGAAATTTTAAAATATTTATACACTTTTCTTAAAATTTTACTCATAATTTGGATTTATTGAGGGTATTTTTTTTCTTTTTTTTGGAGCGCAGCGCGAAGCGACGCGACGCATCACTTTATGGTTAACTCATCCAACCTCCAACAATCCCATCACATTTTTTGAATTTGATACTTTGTTAAAATATTTTTGATACTTAATATACATTTTTTACATTGTGATTGATGATCACATATATAATTTTAGCGATTTTTTGAATTTTTTCACCTTCTAAGGACCTTTTCTTCTGATCTAACAACAATTTTGGATCGATGAAGAGGAAGAAATTCGTCAGATGGAAGCGATACTTCGACACGTTTCTTCCTTTTCTCTATATTGTCGAGGGATATGTTTAGTTATTGTCATTTTATTGTGACGTGGAAGGTTGCTTTATTCAGATTTCTCACATTTTTCCAACTTACAAAATTCAATAGGGAATGATGTAAGTAATTCTTCTTAAACAATTTATTTTTTTTCTACCCTTAAGAAGCAAAATTTCTTTAAATTCTTGGAAACAATTTGATTAAAATTTAGTTCTCTAACAGTTTATTTTATACATTTAAATCTCATTTTCTTCCATAATTCATAAAACTATTATGAGTACACAGCTCAAATTTTATGAATTTTTAAATGATAATTCAGAAAATATTTAATTATTTTAAGAAAATCGGATGCATGTTATGCTAGAAAATTATCAATTAAGTAAAAAGTTGTGAATTTTTAGATAAAGAAGCAGAAAATGGCAAAAATATTGTCCCGCAGTTCACGAAAGATTAAGTTCTAGTTAAAAAATATATTGAAGGGTCGATGATAAAAATAATCTAGATGAAGAAAAATCAATAAATTAAAAAAAATACTTTATATAAAATGACACAATGAGATTTTTATAAAGGAAAAAGAAATAATAAAGGAATTATTAAAAGAAAAAATTAAAAAAAAGTATTAAAATTTTTCACAAACATTATTAAAATTGAATAAAAGTAGTTTTTAGGAAGAAAATTTAAATTAAAAAAAATCAAAAATTAATGAAAAAGTAACTTTTTCATTAAAAAATTTGATTTTTTTAAGTATTTGTTAAATTATTTGTTTGTTAAATGATAAATTTATTTAAAAAATTTTTCAAGTTTATATCTAATTTTTTTAGATTTTGAAGGCATTTTAATATAAATTTTTACTTGATAAAAGTTAAATTTATTTTTCCTGATTTATTATAAAATACAGTAAATAATTTCAGTATATAATTTTTCAAAAATACAAAAAGTATAAATTGCATTTTTTCAAAGTTTTTTGATTGTTTTGACAATTAAAAATAACAAATACATTTCTGAATTTTTTTGCAATTTTTGTATGCTTAAAAACATACAAAAATTGCAAAAAAAGTCCATAGATATTAATACATTTATAACTGTTTTTTTTTTATTGCAAGAAATTCCCAAAAGTGCAATTTCTATCCTTTTGATTAAATAAATCTTCCAATCAAAACTTAATTTTAAAAAATCAAACTTTGCATACAAAATTATGATATTTTTTAATATTAAAAATATTATGTAAAAACATAATATTTTTAATATTTTTTATATTTACTTTCCTCCAGAAAATCGCAAAAAAAAACTGAAAAACACAAACTGCATTTTTATACATTTGTTGACATATTTAAAATAATTCAAAATTATACAAATATATCATTCATTAATAAATTTTCTGTATTTTTTGTATTACCATTTTCGTATGCACTGAAGAATATAGAAAAATTACAAACAAAATTCCAAAAATTGCATTTTTTTATTTTTTGCTTTTTAAAAAAATTCCAATCAAAAATTGATTCAAAATACTACAATTTACATATAAAATTATGATAATTTTACAAAATATTTGTAATATTTTATATTTATTTTGCTTCAGAAAATTGTAAAAGAAAGTTAGAAAAAAACAGGATAAATTTATTTAAAAAAAAAGCTCATGAAAGATAATTTATTTTAAAAAATTATTAATAGAAAATTAGATTAGAAAATAAAAAATGCTATTTTTTAAAATGCAAAAATGAGAAATTGATTAGAAATAGAACTTAATGAGAAGTTGATTAATATATAAAATGAGAAGAAATCGATGAGAAAAGAACAGAAAGAAATTTTTTAGATTGAAAAAAATAATAAAAAATTCAATTTTATTTTATAAAAAAGTAAAAATTTAAAAAATAAAATTTACAAATAAAAAGTATATTATTAAAAATAATAAAACAATTTGCTTATATTTTTAGAGTTTTTAAACAAATGCTTTTCCTAGAAATGTAGAAAATATTAGGGCCTTCAAGTAAATTAATTCGTTTTCTATTAATGTGCAGATATTTAAGGTATTTTTCCATAAAATGTCACTGAAATTTAGGGCTTTAAATGATACGTAAATTTAGGGCCTCAAGCAAATGATTTATTTATATAAGATATAATACATAAATCTAAGGCCTTCGAGAAAACAATTAATTTTTATCTAGAAGTGAGATGTGAATACAAAATCTTTAAACAAATAGGCACATCTATTAACAAACTCCATATAAATTTAGGGCCTCGAGCAAATAATTTGTTCTTATAAAAAAGGACGTAAATTTATTCGGTTTATAGCAAACGATATGAAAATTCTTCAAGCAATCAATTGTTCTTTGTAGAAAGTGGTATATTAATATGGGGCCTTCAAGCAAACAAGCATCTTTTCTAGCAAATGGCATGAGAATTAAAGCCTCAAGTAAACTAACTCACTTTTATAATAAACGGCATTTAAGGCCTTTGAAAAAACAGATGAATTTTATATTGAACGGTATACGAATTTAAGGCCTTCAAGATACCAGTAACCTTCTTAAGAGACATATGAATATGAGAAATTCAAACGAAAATGTGCTTATACTAACAAAATTCAGACGAATTTAGGGCCTCAAGCGAATGTCATACAGCTTTCATTTCTTCAAACAAACTTGTCTTTCAAACGATACCCACATTTAGGGCCTTGAAGAAAAGTTGCGTTTTATACAATAGATGAATTTATTGCTTTCAGACAAACAGCATATTAATATGGAATTTTCAAGCAAACAAATCATTTATCTAGCAAACGACAGATAAATTTAAAACCTGCAAGGAAGTATGCATTTTAAAGCAAACAATATAAGAATGTAGGGCCTTCAAGCAACTGTTTGCTTCTATCAAGTGATATAAAAGTACGGTTTTTAAAAACAAACAAGTACAGTACTTTTGTTAACAAAGTCCACATGAATTTGAGACCTGAAAACAAATGAGAACCTGTCTAGAAAACACACAAAGTTAGAACCTTCAAACCAAGTATTCTAGCAAACAGCACATGAAGGCCTTCAAGCAACCAATTGCTTTTTATACATATATTAATTAACATGAGAGCTTCAAATACCTAAGCAATTACTTTTAGCAATGACAAGCGAATTCAGAACCATAAATAATAAGCTTATACCTAACAAATAATACAAATTTAGGGCCTTCAGACATATAACTATTTACTTTATGTAACAGCATATTCAATTGTTAATCAATTGATGCTGTGTCGATTAAATCACTAATAAAATTAATTATAAAATATTATAAAAATCTAAAAAGAAATTTTGAAATTTATTTTATTTTATTTTTCAATTTCTTAAAAATCATTAAATAAATATAATTTAAAACATTTT
>NW_019384590.1:591758-598553 GCF_000671375.1 Centruroides sculpturatus | reverse complement strand
TTTAACAAATTTGCAGTTGTTATTTTATGTAATTTTGGCAAATTTGAAGTTGTTACTTTTTTTAATTTTAACAAATTTGCAGTTGTTACTTTTTGTAATTTTAATAAATTTGCAGTTGTCACTTTTTGTAATTTTAATAAATTTGCAGTTGTTACTTTTTGTAATTTCAACAAATTTGCAGTTGTTATTTTATATAATTTTGGCAAATTTGCAGTTGTTACTTTTTGTAATTCTGGCAAATTTGTAGTTGCTACTGTTGTAGTTTAACAAATTCATTTGTTAAAATTACAAAAAAATAATTGTCTGTTGTTGTAAATTACAAATATATTTTGTAATTCCCAACAACAAACGACTGCAATTACTTATTAAAAGGGACACATTTTTCTAAGCGAGAGTATAAATTTTCCTAGAAAATTACACAACAGAAACAATTGTAAACACGAACATTAAGTAAAATAAAAGCTCAAATGTCAAATGTTTTGTTTATAACACGTTTCCCTTCATCAATAATCGATAGGAGAAGATGACAGCACATGCCTTTATACAAACAAAGAGTTTGTTTGACTAGAAACAGCATCGACAAATTCGGATCGTTACAAATGACTTTAGGTTATATTCTTTTCCATTTCAAGCTAACTTGTTTGAAAAGTTTACAATTGTTTAATTAACTTAGTGTATCAACAGACTCAATTAATGCAAATTTATCAAATCGTGGCTGCTTGTTATATCCAGTGGGAGTGAAACTCAAACACATTCTTTTTCTTGTTCTACTTCTATGTTGTAATTATCAATATAAAATTCAAAGTTTTTAATAATAATAATAATAATAATATTAAGTCATTTAAACAGAGTTGGAGTCGTGTGAATTCTTTAAAAGATTTTTATCATAGATAATTAACATAAAAATTGTAAATTAAAAATGATAAGTATGTTTGAAATGTTAAGAGTTTAGGAAGAAAGGTAGGGATAAAATTCTTAAGTATTTTCAAGACGTTAGAGATTGTATGAAGTAGAAAGATGTATATTACTCTTCTCAAGTGATCTAACGTCTTCATTATTTCAACTACACTTTTCCTCTTCAAATTTTCTAATATTTCTGTTGTGTTGTTTCTGTTACACCTTTCTCCTTCTTCAGTATCTTCCAACGTTACTTGTATATTTTAACATATTAAGTAAGAGATGCTGGAAAGCTCTAGAGAAGAATGATGTAAATAATTATTTTAAATTAATTTTCTATATTTCAACTATGCCTTTCTTCTCTCTTTAAGTTTTTCAATGTCTTCATCAAATTGTTTTTATTTCATCCTTAGTATCTGTCAAAATCCTTAACATAATTGAACACGTTTTATTGGAGATATTAGAAAGCCTACATGGAGAAAGATGTGGATGATTCATTTAATCATCCACGTATTTAAGTTTCTAATCATATCTTCCTTCTTTCAAGTTTTTCAACATCTTTCTGGATCTTCAGTGTAATTCGATTTATTAAGTTAGACATTTAGGAAGCGCGATGGAGAATTATGTAGATAAAACAAGAAGTTTGTCGAAAATGTTAGAATGCACAGATGAAAGCAGAAGAAACATATTCGAAGCTGTTAAAAATTGGAATTAGGGAAAAAAAATAGATGGAACATTGAGAATATTGGAAATATTGGAAGTAATGAAGTAAATACAAAGATATAAACGTAGAATGAAGTTTAGAGAATAAGTATGTGAAGTATTGAAGAAAAAGCATTGGTAGAAAGAATCATAAATGGGAAATTAGGAAGATTTTATGTATGTTCTAACGTAATGATTCCAACTGAGAGGCTGAACTAAACTACGTTTATCAAAGGTTAGTCTCAGAATAAATTATTAAAATAATTTAACAAGTTTTTACGTTATAACAATCGAAAAATGACTGCAAATTAAAGATCAGAGTCACTTCAGAAATCATGGTGTATTATGTATATGAACTTTATATCAAACACAAATTATTAAAACTAATGTAATTTTAGGGAAAAAAATATTTTAATATAATCCATTTTCTGTTTTACTAAGTAATATTACACATAAATTATTCAAAATTTTAGTAAACATATGCAAATTTTGTATCGTTCTCGTCTACTTAACAACTTCTTATTATACATTATTCATAATCCATATATTAGTATACAATATCGATAATAACAAAAAGAATTTTATTCATTATCCTTACTAATTTTAGATAATTTTTATACAAAAAGTTATTTCTAACAAAAATTATATAAATTATTTACGAAGTTTGAAGCGCGAAAACTATATTTTACACTAATTCTATATAAACAGAAGAGGAAGATGAAGGAAGAAAGGAAGAAAAACTACATTTTTATGAAGATGAGTGAGGCGGAGGAGGTGAAGTACAATTTTATAAGTTATAAAAATCGAAATGAATCGAATTTATCTTCTTACAGGAAGAACAAACAAAGGAAAAGACCTGTTAACTTAAAATATATAACCCACGTTAGTAATCTTTCAGTCAATATTTGAATTTTAGAAACACATACATGTTTGTGCAAAATAAGTATTTCTGAATTGCAGAACATGTATGGTACTTACACAGGCACACGCAGCAGATCGATCCTTACTAACTTCTACCCTCCCCTTACATTTCCTTGTTTCCTCTATACCAAATTTTACTTGATGATAATAGAACACGTACAACTTGACAGTTCCAAATATTACACAAGTATTCCCCCTCTCCAAATCGAATTCTTGTGTCACATGGCTATCAAATAGAAGTGTCATCTTTCCTTGTTGTGGACAATACCTCCAACAATAAGTGTCACAATAAAGACATTTCGAATATGTGCATTCCACAAATGTTCCGCCATTTAAAGTGGAAACATCTAAAAAATTTGTATATCAAACGTATTGTTTAACAATTTTCTTTTTGATTGTTTCTCAAAAACGACCCCCTCTAAAAATACATTTAAAATAAATAGGAGCTTAGTTTAAGGTTTAAAGTTACTAAAAATCTTTTTAAAAATGTTCAAAATTTTGTGTTTTTTTTTCTTCCTCCCGTAAAAATGCAGGTGAATTTTTGGAATTTTATGCACTTTGCTTATTGCTTTACGTAGTATTAGAGTTTAGAATAATCAAAATTTTTGTCTTGTAAAATTACTGTTTGATATTACAAATATTTTTTAAAATTTATTTCGATTATTCTAAATTATTTTACATAAATTCTTGTAATTTTTAGATTTAAATTCTTGGAATATTTTCCTTAATATACAATGATTATATAAAAGAATTGTATAGTGATATGGAAGCTTTAAATTTGCGATTATAGAAACTTGTCGGAGAGAAAATTAAGGTTTTATTACTTTAAGAAATCAATTTTGTATACAATTCGAGCAAATTTTAATATTTAATATAAAAATTTTTATCTTTAAAATTGCATTTTTTGATCAATGCTTTTAAGACAATTTTTTTAAAATTCATGTTATAACAATATATAAGTTTTCTTGATTTAAAAATAAATAATAGAGTATATAAATTCAGTAAAATATTAAAACTTTTGCATTTAACTCGGTAATATTCATAAATTTAACGTTTAAATTAACGTAATTTTAACGTTTATAATCGAGCAGAAATAATAAAAATTTTTAAAAAATACACACAATTTTTGAAATTTTACACTGTTTACAATTTAAAAAAAGCATTATTAATTATTATAAACAGTCTATTATTTTTTAATTTACATTTTAAAGTAGATTTTATGAAACCAATGCCCGTACTAAAATATTTTTTCTCAAAATTAACATTTATGACCGTTTTTTTTTCAATAATAAACACAAATGCATCGCATTTTTCTACTTTAAATGAAGATTTAACAATGTAAATTTAATATAACATCAAACTTTTTCATTTAACTTAATGATATTTTTGTGAATTTCACGTTTAAACCAATGCATAAACGAAATTTCAAAATTAAAAATCCTCTACAAACATTCGAAAATTATAAAAATATCTTTGATTTTCTGAATGTTTAGTCTATATATAATTTAAAAAATTATCATTAGTTATTATAGATAATCATATATTTTTATTATTTACATTATAAAATATAAGATCCTAGTCATGCTTTTCGAAGAGAGTTACTATATGGATTGATATAAAGTATTTTTTCTTCAAAATTTGACACATTTATTATTATTTTTTTGATAAAAATGGAAACTTTCAATACTTTTCTACTTTAAAAATAAAGATTTGAAAATATAAATTCAACATAACATCAAAATTTTTTCATTTAAAACGATAGCAATTACACGTTTAAACCCAACTACAGGTGGAATTTCAGTAATAAAAATCAAGTAGAAATAATCAAATATAATAAAAATATACACAATAATTTAAGGGTTAGACTTAATTAACGTTGTTTTAATTAATTATATAACTAGTAACAATTATTTATTTTCGTTATTTACGTTGTAAAGTAAACACCTAAGTCATACTCCACGAAGAAAGTACGTGCATGGTTTAATATAAAATATTTTTTTTTCCTCAAAATTTAATACTTTCATCACTTTCCTTCAATAACGGACATAACTTTTGATACAGAAGAACAAATAAAAAAATATATTAAGCATATCATTACGTATAAACTACTGTTGTTACGACTAATAAACTCCCTTATTATATATACCATATTATCAATAGAAAAGGAGGAAGAGAAGACATTAAAAATAGCATTTTACCTCCAGAAAAACAAGAAAAAACAGATAGAAGATCAAAAAGTGCATACTTCATATAAATTTCATGTTAGATGTGAAGAGGAAACAGAATATAAACAATGCGAAACACCTACTTAATGCATTGTTGATGATGGTAACACATAACCTCCCACGAGAATATTGTTTCTTTAGTTAGTAGAATGAATGAATTTTGTGTGTGTGTGTTTTTTAGAGGGAGGAAAAAAAACAGTTTTTTAAGTAAAAACATACAAAAATTCTCTTGTATTTTTGTTCTGATGCGGCTGAGAAGAAACGATATTTTTATTACTCCGTGCACTATCTAATGCACCAACATTAAATCAAGAAGTTAATGGCCAACATTATCCGAGGGAGTATCTTATCTCTCTTCTACAAAGCGTCTGTTGGAGGTCAGACGACTATTTTACTCCCCAGGGTCGTCTTTCTGTCTGTACGCTCAAGTCCAATTTTAAACTGGGGTAATTCAGACAAAAGACTTATTAAATATTCAGTCGGGAGATATGAGGTATATTTACTTTGTTAACTATCCTTTCCTTATCGTTTTGCACTATGAATAAAGAGTTTGTTGTCGTATCTATCTTCTATTAATTTTATGATGAGAAAATGGGATTTAATCTTATTTTACTGATTCAGATATTTTCCTTTTTTCTTAAAACGGTTTCCTCTATTTTGATGACCTGTTTCCCACATTTCCATGACCTTTATTGCATTAACACCCTCCTTGACACGCTTTATCTCATTGTATCTGAGAAATCTAGCGATGTAAAACGTGAGATTTCATTATTATTGTAGAGTTTTTAAAGTGTTTCGACTATTTTCGTCATTTTCATATCATTTAACGTTTTCCTCATCAAATAAACGTACTTTATATTTAACTTTATGAGTTTCTAGTACAGAATTTTGTTGTACTTTTCGTAGACTTTCCAGTACAAAAATTCTATATTTTACATTTATCTTCGTAGATTCCCTGCTAGAGAATTTACAAAAGTAAATGCAAAATATAGAACTTTAACTCATTTGTCAATATTTAAAAAAAAAATAAATCGTTAAGAAGATAGAAAAACATTTATTATCAACTTCTCTATTTGCAAATTCACTCGTGCAAGAAAGTGATAAATGCATATTTCACACATAAAACGTGGATCAATCAAGGATTTATAAATATATACATATATACATACAAACATACACACGTACTTTAAATATTCATCACGAATATTTTATGTTCACGTGTTAAATATCACGCTCATGTACTGTCTTAAATATAATTTATTTATTTATTTCAAATTTTAAAAATTTTCATTTTTTCATTCAAAAAAAATATACATTTTTCTGTACCTTCAAATGATGAAAAATATCACATAGTTTGCGTGTTAAAAGTTATGGCCACCTCCCAAGAACGATCACCTGTAAACGGCGGCCATTGTTTATGTTCTATTCAGTGTCCATCATTCTGAGTTTTGACTGTATTAAAATTAAAAATATATATTTACCAGCAATTATTTTTTATTGTGACATCGTCACTATACCGGGTTGCAATTTTAAATAATGTTTTTTTTTAAATATATGCTCTCCACCTCAATTTAATAGTGGCTTGCCCCTGTAAATCATACTTTTCCTGTTAGCAATTGAGCCATGCCGGTCATCTATCTAACAACTTTCAGGGAAAATTTTTGAATTGAATTCACGTCATTTCCGGCTTATACTAGAGGTTCGTGTATAGTTAATCGGGGCCACCCACCTCTATATATCTAACTCTTTAGGGGCTTCCCACCCGTAAGGAAATAACCTCTAAACAACGGCCTCCTCCTCCCTACAACTTAAGTTCCCGTCAGTGGCCGTTGTTCACAGGTTTTGTTGTAGTTAAATTCTACATTTTATTTCTTTTATTTAAAATTTATTTCAGTTTATAAACATAAAAATAAGTACTGTATTTTTAAAATAATAAATTGTAAATATGCTTGATAATTAATTTAAAAAATTATAATTAATAAAAGGATTAATGGCTTGTAAATAATATTTTTAATGTATCTATATAAATAAATTATTTTTTTAATATAAA
>NW_019384590.1:589494-591295 GCF_000671375.1 Centruroides sculpturatus | reverse complement strand
AAATTTTTATAATTTTAAAATATAATATCTAAAAATAATATATTTTAATTAATATTTTAATATTTTCCTTTAAAATAACTTACTTTTTTATAAGATTTAATTCATCTATAATCATGGAACCCGTTCAAAAGCGTATGAAAATCTTTATAAAAATATTTGTAATAATTGTAATTTCTTGTAAATTTTATTTTTAATAAGTCAATAATATTAATTTCTTTCAATAGATTCATAATTATACTCTAGAAATATTGGAATATTTCAATAAAATTAATGATAAGTATAGGTGATATGATATAGGAAACACGAACCGTGATAAATAATATAACGATTATGATCATAAATATCAATTTATGTTCTTATTCTGTATAAATATAATAAATTTTAGGGGTTATCAGTGTTCCTATAATCAGCATTATGTTACATTATAGGATCTATAGTCAGAACAAGGATAAAATGTTTATTATTAAACTTATAATTATCAGTGATGCGGATCTTCGAAGTTGCGATAGAATCAGTGAATGAATTTAAGACGTGTAAATGTTAAGTTATATATATTTTTTTTCTTCCAAGAAATTTTGCTTAATTTAAAAAAAAATTGTAACTTTGCCACTCGAAGTTTGATAAGGAAACTTGGCTGATAGTGAAAGAGTTGAACAGAAACGAGAGAATAGCGTGTGATGAGTTGAGATTCGAAGTTTTGCTGATAGTAAAAGTGATACATATAAATGAAAGAATAAGGATAAATCAAGTTGAGGAGATGTGAAGAAGTTTCATAGCTTATTTCTTTTTATCTCCTTCTAGTCGAGTCCATCTTCATTATCTTAGTTGCATCTTTTATTCTAACCAACCTCATTCTCTCATTTACACTTTCCTTCACTCGATTCTTCCTTAAACTCTACTCGATTTAAACCATTCTAACTTTTTCCTTTGCATTACTCTCTAGATTAACTATATTCATTTTTTCACTTACATTATCTTCAGTTTTATTCACCCTCATCCTTCATTTATACCTATCATCCTTACCCATTATTCTCCTTACACAAACCGTGAGAGTCATCTTCATCTTCTCGTCTACATTTACCTCTACGTAAACCATCCTTCCTCCCTCTTTCATTTGAGTTCCCTTCACTACAGGCACTTCCCAGCCTCTCATTTGCACTCTCTCCTTGAGATACATCCGCATCCTCTTATTTACACTTTCCTCCACGCAACCTGATTCATCCTCATCCTCTCGTTTACACCTTTCTTCATGTAATCAATCCTCATTTTTCCATTTACATCTTCTATTTAGAAGATCGAGTAGAAGGTGATGGCTCACATCTTCCTCCACTCATTTACATCTTCCTTCATTTAATTCATCCTCAACTTCTGATAAAATCTAAACAAAATTTTAGAGAGAAAAATAAAAAAAATGCAGAAAATCTTACTTAATAACTCTCAAGTACATTTAAACTTTTAATTTATTTTTTAAAAAGATTAAAGACAATAAAAATATATTTAAAAAAAAAGAAATAAATATTATAAAGTACCGATATAATCTTATTTATTTTAATTTTTATAAACTTCTAAGATAATAATTTTTTCATTCTTCAGTATTTAAATTAATCTTATCAATTTATAAATGGATTTTAAAATGTGTAAAGTAAGGAAAGTGTTAAAGATTTTATCTTATGACCTTTATTTATTCGACGTATTATAAAATTTTAATAAAAGAGATTTTAATAACTCATAAAATATCATTAAACTTAACGATTTTAAGAGAAATTTT
Source organism: Centruroides sculpturatus (assembly GCF_000671375.1). Lineage (NCBI taxonomy): Eukaryota > Metazoa > Arthropoda > Arachnida > Scorpiones > Buthidae > Centruroides > Centruroides sculpturatus. Next base: position 589,527 of record NW_019384590.1, on the reverse strand, counting down.
TATTATATTTATAATTATGTATTGAAGAAAAAG
>NW_019384590.1:564006-589444 GCF_000671375.1 Centruroides sculpturatus | reverse complement strand
AATCATTTTTAAAGAAAATTATTTTGTAAACTTTGTGAAAATACTAAAAACTTAATATTTATAATTATTAAAGATTTTTTTTTTCAATTTTATGTACTTATAGAAGGATATTTTCCCATTTATCATCCAGTAACCTTAGATGTTTGGTTGTTTTATTATTCAAGAAATTCTGTAAACAGACAAACAAACATGTTTTCGAAAAGAAAAAGAAACAAGCAAAGAGAATACTGAACAAAATGTTCGAAACTTTCTTATTTTCGGAGAAATTTACAGTCTTGCATTTAGGAGTACTGTAAGAGTTTCATTGAGAGAATAAGACTTTATATTAGAAAATATGCGAGGAGACCATAATATCTATAATATCTGAAAGTTTCAGTGCTCTAGCTTATATAGTTTTTTAGAAATTCTATTAAACAGGTAACTATAATGAGAGAATGGGATGAAAACGTTTTATTTTTAATTATTATAAATTATTTGACTTTATTATTATTCAATAAATCCTGCGAATAGACAAACAAACATGCTTTTGAAAAGATAAACAAACATACAAAGAGGATACTGGATAAAATCTTTAAAGCTTTTACAGTTTCTAAAAAACTTAGAGTTTTACGTTTAGAAGTACTTTAAGACTTTCATACAGTTGAAAGTGACTACATGAGAGATTTTGCAAGAAGACAAGAATATCTATAAAATCTGAAAGTTTCACTGCTCTAGCATCTATAGTTTTCTAGAAATTTAAGTAAACAGACAACCATACCGACAAGTGAAGATTAAGATCATTTCAAAACCTAAAATTAGTTATTAAATTTGATTAAAATTATATTGCTAAAAACTCGACATTTTTACTTTCTTGACCAAACATTTTTTTACTAAAGGTACCTTAAAACATCAAGAAATGTAAAAATGGGTGATTTCTTCTGTGTATATGAATGTTTGTGTGGGGGGAGGCTTAATTTTGTTACCCTCTTTGAAGCTTAATAACTTCTGAGAATTTTATGGTAAACTTCTGAAATTTTGCAGGGAGGTTTGTGTATTAGGGACATTTATGCTATTATATGTTGGTAGTTAAAGGTCGAGGAATGGAAGAAATAGATGTGTCATACCTCCAGTGAGGTCGGACTTAATGAAGATTTTACTCGTTACAAGAATTTACAACTTTCTTTTATATATTAAACTCATCTCTACCCGCAAAATTAAGCTTTTTTTTGCATTTTATAATAATTAATAATGTAAAAATTTTTTTAAATAAAACTCTTAACAGATGGAGCTACACACAATTTTAACTTTTTTGCCAGGAAAGTTAAGCAACTCGTCGCTGGATATATATATATATATATATATATATATATAAGTATTCTTCCGTCTAAAAACACAATAATATCACCAAAAAAGAGTAAAATAATATTAAAACCATTAATATATCCCACTCTTCCATTCATTTTCTTCTTATAAATTACCTAAATTGGAAAGGATCACTTCAAGATCATACTATAAAAATTTCTAAACGATCTTCCAAGTAAAAAAAACCGAATTAGAACACAAAAAATGATCGAAAACAATAATATATTTCATTCATCCTCTCATTCTTCTTCATACAATTTACCAGAATCCAAAAAACAACGAATAAAATAATTGAAAAACGTTAATATCTTCCACTCTTCCATTAATTTTCCTTTATATAAATGACCCAAAATTAGAAAGAAAAAAAAACAGCCAAATTTCCCATCGAAGGACATTTAAAAAATAAAATTCGTAAGAATCGAATAAAATATTTGTAACATTTGTAAAGATTTTTCAATTCTTTTGTAAGATTTATAACAACAATCTTTAATAACCTTTGGTAATTATATCCTCCTCGGAGACTTACTTCATTAAATGGGTCATTTGATATGACAAGTTATGTCTTTCATAAGACATGACAGCTTTTATAACTATTACTCCACCAGCCGTTACCTCATCGATAGATTATTGTTACACTAGCTGCAGTTTTCCCCCCTTATTGCTCTAGTAGCACTACTTTTGGCTTGAGTGTTGTCTCATAAATATCACTGATTTGCTACAGCTGTATTATTATTTCGCTAATAGTACATGTGTTGTTACTATTGCTGTTTGTTTTTTTATTACAGTGCAAGTCCCAGAAGGGTGTTATCTAATTATTATGGCAGTTGTAATGCGTATTAAGGTGTAAGAGTTGCTATAATTTGTTGTTGTATGCTTGAAAGTTAAGTATGCTTAAATGATAAATATGGAGTAATTAATTAATAAATTAGTCATGTTTTTTAGTAAAATAATCTTTCTATTTATTTCTTTTGTAGTATTTTTTCTGAAATAATCACTTCTGTAGGAAGTAAACAAGCATAACACATTATTTCTATAATATTTTTCCTATTTTTTTTTCTTGTAAAGCTGCAAAATTTTGTGTCTAATTGCTAAATTATTGATTCTTCTTTTACATAAGAAATATCTTCTAAAATAAAATTTTAATGTTTTTAAGATATTTTAGTGTCTTTTTTTTTATTTATTTAGAAAATAGCTTTGCAGTTTTGCTTCTCATGCAGTACTCTTTCTAAAGTATCACTCTCAGAGGAATAGAACAACTATAAAATATTATTCCTAAAGAAGCATTAATTTTGCTTCTGATACAGCATCTAAAAAATAATTTTATAGCAATATTTTTGCAGCAGCAGCACAACAAACATTTCTAAGACATTTTTATTTCATTCTTTTTTTTTCTGAAATAATTTTATAGTTTTGCTCCTATAGCAGCATTACAGTTTGTTTCATAACATCGTTCTGCAGCTTTATGGCATCAATAATTTTTTCTTACTTGTTTCTTTCGGTAGTTTATATTGTTTCCAACATAGTTTTAGATTCAGTTAGTAACTAATTTTATAATTACTGAAGCAGCAACCATACTTCAGAAGTTTCCATAAGCTATCATTATTAATTAATCCTTATATCTGCACAAACTTCTGATAAAATTTTAATTAAATTACATTATAATCTCGTCCAGAAGGAGGGATTGTTAGAGGATATTATTAGAAAAGCGAAAAAGATAAGAGGGAGCAACATTGCAGAATCGTTTATATAACTATATTCAGTAAGAAAATCTGAAGTGGAACATGTACAATTTTACAGATATATCTTTAAAACAAATGGCTTTACAGATGTGTGTAGGATATAGATTTGACATGGCAAGTTCAGAACTGATCGATTCTGAATACCTACTCCAGCTAGAAAAGGTATTGCAATTCAGATATAAACTATAGAATGTGCTGCATCATCTATCACTAGTTCACCATTTTCCAACAAAGAACACCAACTTTATGAAACAGTGATGTGGTTTATGTTACCGAATTTCACATTTTTGTATTTATATGTTAAAGCAAAAAGGGGGATTTGCTACAAAATCGAATGTTTTTTGATTCTTTTCACTACAGGATATCGCCTTTAACTTAAGGGGTGTTGCAGAGATGAGTTCTCTTTCTCTGTCTGGATGGCATTGTTATCAATGGATGTGCCTATATATCGTTAATGTAATGCTCAAGTTTGGAGCCGAATTTCAGTTAAAATTTAGTAAAAAATCACGTTCTAACTCCTCGCATTTTTATATTTAAGTTTTAAAATGATATTTTTTCGATCTGATTTTTTTCAACGAAAGCACACCCCCAACTCTATGAATTCTATGGTTTATGCTACAGAATTTTGGAGCAAAACAGATGGATTTTGTACTAAGTCGGATGTTTTTTTTTTATTTGTTTCGCTATAGATATTCTCTTTAACTTTGGGGGTGTTAAAAGGATGAGATCTTTCTCTTTGGATGGCATCATTATCAGTGGTTGCGCCTGTACACCATCAATAAAATACTTTATTTTGAGCCAAATATTGATAAAAATTATGCTTACTTAATAAACAAATTAAATCCAAACTCCTCAAATTTTTATACTTTATGATCAAAATGATGTTTTCGTTCTTTCTTCGTTCGATTAATGCATATATATTGAAGAGTAACTCCCTGTTTACTAGTTTTCACATAGGAAAATCTACTGAAAGTTACTTTTAAAGTACATTTTCTACGAATATTTTCAAAAAATGATCTAAAATATTTAAGCTTTTAATTCAGCAACACTCTTAATTGTGTTGTACACAGTAATTAAATAGTTCTATTACTTAGTCGCGTCGCGTCGCGTTGCTTTATGCCATATGCAAAATATCTATATAAAAATACAGTTTTGAGCAATAAATTTTATATAAGACATAAAAAACATTATACATGCTTTCGACGACGTTATTGCATGTTTCAATTTTACATTTAAAATATAGCTTTTAGCACATTTTTGTGGTAAATTACGCCCGATGCCACGCGACAAAATATAAAGCGCTTAGCGAATTTAACTTAAAATCTCGTATATATTACGAATACAAAAATGGAAACTAAAACAATTCTACTCTTAACAGAAGAATATAGATAAAAAATCCCTGAGAATTCTATTATTTGTGAGGATTATTTAAGATATCTCTCACCACGCGCGAACTTGTCGCTTAGAGCAGCGCAACGCGACAAGTTCGCATGCCAATAAATCAGCTTAAATTTCATAAAATAAACATTAAAATATATCAAAATCTTCAGTTATCCTTTAATTTTATTATTACGATATTCTTTAAATGCATTATAACTATTTATCTCTCGCATTTGCTAGTTATAACGCACGATAAGGTTATATAGATAGAACTTTTATGATCTAATTTTAATTAAAACTTCCGAATTTCGCGTAAGATCATAAATTTTTCGATAAATTCTAGAAATTTTTATGAATCTACGTATCATAAAATTTATTATTTTACTTTTTTTAATAAAAAAATTATTATTTTTTTTAGAATTTTTTAGAAGTTAAAGGTGAACATTACCTTTATCTGAAGCTTTTAATGCTATGTTTACTACACTGTAAACAAATTTTATTCATGTTTTTAGTATATTTAGTTTTACTTTTTACTGTTAAAGCTAACTTATATGTTAAACAGTGGATAAAACTTAAAAGTCTATTTGTATATCTGTATATGCGCGACGAGAGCGTCACGCTGCGCCGCTTAGCCTAACGCGCAACATAAAATAATGTTTTACGCGAAAAATTTCAGTTTTATTTATATTATAACATTACAAAATGTTTTAAATTGTTTGAATTTTTAAAGAAAATATGAAAATAAGTTAATTTTAACTACAGTGAGATACGAAATTTGCAAGCGATCTGACGCGACGCGACGCGCTGGTTGAGTACATGAGTAGCAAGTGAATATAGCTTTAAAAATTAAGTATAATTTTGATAATAAAAAATTATTTTTTATTGGAGAAATTGCATATTTTTGTTATTATAACAGACTATTTTTGTAGTATATTTAATGCGATGTAAGATATATCATCATAGAAAAGGGGATTAATAGTAGTTTATAAAGAATATCTGAAAAGTTCTTTAAAAAAAAAAACATATTTTCCCATAGAATAATGCATAAATAATGTAAATGTCTTATAAATTTAATCAAAAATTATTTATTTTTTTCGTAAATTATAAAGAATTTCCCTTATTAAAATGTAGAAAAACAGCATATACCAGTCGACTCCCCTATAACACTGTTGATAATTCCGTTTTATATGAATTCCATGTTGTACGAGTCACTTAGATTTTACAAATACGTGAGCCGTTCACAGCCCGGCACACGTATTTGTAAAATCTAAGTGAATCGTACAACATGGAATTCATATAAAACGGAATAATCAACAGTGTTATAGGGGGAGTCGACTGTATTCCTTATAAAATAAAGAGGAAAACAGCACATGCCTCTTACAAAAACAAGGAAGAAAACAGCATATAGCTTACAAATATAAGAAAGTGCACACATTCCTTACAGACGTAAGGAAATATAAAACATTTCTTGCAATATAATGAAGATAATGGCACAAATCCTTTACAAAATAAGGATGAAATGCACGTATCTCTTACAACATAACGAAGAAGACAGCACACATATCTCTTACAAAAATATATGAGAAAACAGCATTTAATTCTGACAAAATAATGAATTAAGTATCAAATATTCTCTTTTTGTAAGACTTCTATTGGGATTAAATTCCATTTAAGGAAATAAAATGGCAATAAAATGTATTAAATTATTGCTGACGTGGAGATTAAATTAACAGAAAATAAGCGATTAAGTGAGATTGAAAGCAATATAAAATTTTCTATTGAATGCGTAACGTGTAATTTTCTTATTTTTCCTCGAAGAAAATCATATAATGATGAAGATAATTATCCATTTCAATTATATATAATATAAGCTTATTAAAAACATTTTATCTATTTTTTAATAATAAAAAAATAGATAATAAAATAGTACATGCAGAGATAGAGGAATGAGCATCGTTGCATCTTCCGCATCCTCTCAGAGCTTAACAGCTCAATATGTGCAGTTAAAATTTCTGGTTTAGAAAAAAAGCAATTAAAACAGTGTAATTTAATGCTGTTTTACTGTGACTAATACAATTTATAGTAAATAATACCGTTTCACAGCATTTTGCAGTTATCAGTAGGCCTACAATTTCATAGTTATCAATACTGTTTCACAGTTGCCAATATACTTTAATAAAACTGTTTTACTTCTATTGATACACTTTACAGTTTTACTGTTACTATTTACAGTATGGAATGATATTAAACAGTAGATTGTTAAAAATTATTGTCACTTTAGCGCATTCAACATTGCAGAGCAGATCATAACAATGCCTGCTAGAGCATAAATTGTTACTTTAAATGATTCGTTACAACGGTAGAACAAAAATAAAAAATTATTTTAAAATGTCTTCCTTCCAAATGTCAAAAAACTTTTTGTAGATTTTTAAAACAAATTAATTAAAATTTATAGTTTTAAAAAACGAATTTGTGACAAATATTTCAAGAATGGTAAATTGTACTTTATTAAAATGCAATTAAAATGTATAGCTTATTTTTTTAAAAAATTCAAAATCTATAAGCTAACTACGTAATTAAAATTTGTAATTTACAGAAAACGCAATTAAAATTTACTATTTACTAACAACACAATTAAAATTTAGTTTACAAAAAGTAAATATCAAAACTTTATAAGAATTAAAAAAAACACATATTAAAATTTGTTATTTAGTAATAAACTAATTAAATTATTTATTAAATTTGTAGTTTTATGATAATTAAAATCGTCAGAAAATTATAATCTTAAGAATTTGGTAAGCTGCAAATTTTCTAGTTTCTAAAAAGAAACAAACTATAAAATTATCTAATAATTTTAATTTTGTTTTTTTTTATTTTTTTTGTAAAAAAAACAGCAATGGAAACTGATATCTTTTGAATAGTGCAATTAAATCCAGTAAAACAAAAAATTTGTAATTTTTGCAATTAAAAATTTGTTTTAAAACCTTCAAATTTTTAAATATTTAAAAGTTAGAATTGTTCCATTATGCTTAAATTAAAATAGTAAAAATATTTGTAATTTTTGGAATTTTGCAGAAGTTTCTAACCACAATTAAGAATCCTTATTTCTAAAATTTCTTTTTAAATTTCTAAAAATAAATCTTTCTAATAGTTTTTTTTTTAAACTGTTAAAATTCTCTAAATTTTCTTTAAACTTTTTCAATTTACAAATTTAATTACAGTGTTAGAAAACTGTCAATTTCGATTGCGTTTTCTATAGAAATGACATTGACAGTTTACTAAAAACGAAATTGAAATTTGTAATTTTATAAAAACGAAATTGAAATTTGTAATTTTATAAAAACGAAATTGAAATTTGTAATTTTATAAAAACGAAATTGAAATTTGTAATTTTATAAAAACGAAATTGAAATAATCAATTTTATTTAAACTAAAAAAAATCAATTATTTATTTATTTTTGCATAAAATTTAATTAGTTTATTTATTATTATTTTTTAGTTTTAAAAATAAACTGTTATATATATATATATTTACATAGAATTATTCTTGAAATTCTCTCATTTAATTTTATCGAAAAAAAGTTTGAAAAATCGTAAAATAATTTAATTTTTAAACGAATAACATTAAATATTTACTAATTAAATTTTTTAAGAAAGCATTTAAATCGAAAATCATCACATGAGATTCAAAATATCTTCCATCAAAAAGTACTCAAAAGTATTTATAGTTACCGAATTATTCAAAATCAATTCGTTTTCCATCTATTCCGAATTAAAAATACATTTTGATTAATACTTTGAAAGGACATTAAGCTAAATTTTTGATCAAATATTGCTTATTTTTTTATTATTCACCAAATATTTAAAGGATTTTAAAGTTTAATAATTTTTAAAAATTAAACTGATTTTTTTAAAAAAATACAATTAATAATTAATGTTTCCTATTTCTCTTAAAAATGAATAAAAAACAAATTTTTTTTAATTGATAAAAATATTTAAATGGATTATTTATTAATTATTCAATAATTTATTTATTTAAAAATTAAAAATATTACTTATTTTTTTAATACAAAATTAATGACAGTTTTATATATCTGATTTTAATTTAAAATGTGTAATTTAATATTGCAATTTTATAAAAATACAATTAAGTTTTTAACTTAAGGAAAATTACAAATTTTCCTTGTAAATTATAATTAAAAATAAAAGTTTTTTTTACTCTTTAAATTAGAAATTTTAATTGCAATTTGAAGTCTCATTTTTTTTACCAAAAATAACAATTTCGTACCTTTTTATAGAAAATAATTAAAATGTGTAATTTTCTAACAATAGAATTAAATATATAATTTATATAAAAAAATAAATTTTATAATTATCTAACAACTCAATTAAAATTTGTAATTTTATGTCTCTCTATAAACTACATGTTTTAATTGAGCAGATGACTATGGTATCAAATTTTGCATTTTTTTCCCTAAAATGGTAATTAAAATTGCAGATTTTTTAAACAGAAAACACGATCGAAATTCTTAACTTTCTAATAACACGAATTTGCAATTTACAGAACAAGTAAATAAATTTTGTAGTTTTATTCTGTCAGAACAACTTAAATTTGCACTTTTATAAAAAAAAGTATATATATATATATAACATAAAATTACACAATTTTACTGCATTTTTTATAAATTACAAATGACTAATCTTATTAATAAAAGTACAATTTTTTGAATTTTATATAAATTACATATTTAATTGCATTATTAGAAATGTACATTTCTTAATAATTTTCTGTAAACCGCAATTTGATAGCATTTTTTTGAAGATTCAGAAGAATTTTAATCGTGAATTTTAACTGGATTTTTTTAAAATTGCATTTAATTTTAATTATTTCATTATCTTATGGAAAAAAAAATAACTTCCTAAACGTGTATATTTTTCTCTTTCTTACAAAAACAGATCAAACATAATAGCTATATATATATATTTATGGCAGATGTCCCTTTGACAACAGAAATATATCAAGTTTCTTCCATTCAATGGCAAATCTCTTACTGTATCATTTCGTGCCAGGTATAATAAATTAGCATTATCAATCACATGACAGCCGATATTATTTTTTTTTCTAAGAATATCTTTAGATTTTCGGATGATACAAATGTCCTATAATCTTCTTCGATGTACTTAAAGGTGTATAGTTGATGAAGAGCACCATCACTTAGAAAAATAACTTATTAACTTAAGTGCATGACAAAATATGAAGTTAACACAATTAATTTTCCTTATAAGAGTTGCACAATGATGTTTAATTGATGAAGGTGTTAATAAATGAAAGAATTTCGACTGAATTATACGTTTAATATTTTACTAAATGCGATATTTACTCGCGAGAAGTGCTAACATCCAATAACGTTCCCTCTTTATTCTCTCATGTAAACTGACCTTTTCGCTAGTTGCATAGAACAACTGAGTTTCCATTATGTCAATATTTAATTAGTCCAACTCAAATGTGGTCCATTTGCTTCTAATTCCCATCAACGTAGACACTTCTGTCACCATGTTGGATGACGTTAACATTACGTGATAAGTGATTACAATGCACACCGAAAGGGGGGGAAGAACAGCATATGGCACTGATTTTAATAGGCGATGACAAGACAATTGATGGCATTTTCATGCAATCGTTTGAGAAATAGCCTTGAAGATGTAAGATGAACGTTAAATATTGAATCACGATTCTTGCATTGTTTCTCTATGTTATTGAACTAAGATCTACCTTCCCAACATGGCATTTTTTAAAATAATTTTTTTCTATTCACAAAATAAAAAATACAAGAAATGTATTTCTGTATCTTTACATTTCACTTAACTGAAAGCTACGAAAATGCAATTTTACAGTGCATTAAACTCTCTGCATAGTTTCAAAGGATGCTCTTTGCAAGAAGGAACCTTTATAAAATGATATAGAGAACGCTAAATTTTTTGACACAAAATCCAAAAATTTTTAAACTTTATCTTAAAATTTTATCGAAAAAAAGTTTGAAAAATCGTAAAATAATTTAATTTTTAAACGAATAACATTAAATATTTACTAATTAAATTTTTTAAGAAAGCATTTAAATCGAAAATCATCACATGAGATTCAAAATATCTTCCATCAAAAAGTACTCAAAAGTATTTATAGTTACCGAATTATTCAAAATCAATTCGTTTTCCATCTATTCCGAATTAAAAATACATTTTGATTAATACTTTGAAAGGACATTAAGCTAAATTTTTGATCAAATATTGCTTATTTTTTTATTATTCACCAAATATTTAAAGGATTTTAAAGTTTAATAATTTTTAAAAATTAAACTGATTTTTTTTAAAAAAATACAATTAATAATTAATGTTTCCTATTTCTCTTAAAAATGAATAAAAAACAAATTTTTTTTAATTGATAAAAATATTTAAATGGATTATTTATTAATTATTCAATAATTTATTTATTTAAAAATTAAAAATATTACTTATTTTTTTAATACAAAATTAATGACAGTTTTATATATCTGATTTTAATTTAAAATGTGTAATTTAATATTGCAATTTTATAAAAATACAATTAAGTTTTTAACTTAAGGAAAATTACAAATTTTCCTTGTAAATTATAATTAAAAATAAAAGTTTTTTTTACTCTTTAAATTAGAAATTTTAATTGCAATTTGAAGTCTCATTTTTTTTACCAAAAATAACAATTTCGTACCTTTTTATAGAAAATAATTAAAATGTGTAATTTTCTAACAATAGAATTAAATATATAATTTATATAAAAAAATAAATTTTATAATTATCTAACAACTCAATTAAAATTTGTAATTTTATGTCTCTCTATAAACTACATGTTTTAATTGAGCAGATGACTATGGTATCAAATTTTGCATTTTTTTCCCTAAAATGGTAATTAAAATTGCAGATTTTTTAAACAGAAAACACGATCGAAATTCTTAACTTTCTAATAACACGAATTTGCAATTTACAGAACAAGTAAATAAATTTTGTAGTTTTATTCTGTCAGAACAACTTAAATTTGCACTTTTATAAAAAAAAGTATATATATATATATAACATAAAATTACACAATTTTACTGCATTTTTTATAAATTACAAATGACTAATCTTATTAATAAAAGTACAATTTTTTGAATTTTATATAAATTACATATTTAATTGCATTATTAGAAATGTACATTTCTTAATAATTTTCTGTAAACCGCAATTTGATAGCATTTTTTTGAAGATTCAGAAGAATTTTAATCGTGAATTTTAACTGGATTTTTTTAAAATTGCATTTAATTTTAATTATTTCATTATCTTATGGAAAAAAAAATAACTTCCTAAACGTGTATATTTTTCTCTTTCTTACAAAAACAGATCAAACATAATAGCTATATATATATATTTATGGCAGATGTCCCTTTGACAACAGAAATATATCAAGTTTCTTCCATTCAATGGCAAATCTCTTACTGTATCATTTCGTGCCAGGTATAATAAATTAGCATTATCAATCACATGACAGCCGATATTATTTTTTTTTTCTAAGAATATCTTTAGATTTTCGGATGATACAAATGTCCTATAATCTTCTTCGATGTACTTAAAGGTGTATAGTTGATGAAGAGCACCATCACTTAGAAAAATAACTTATTAACTTAAGTGCATGACAAAATATGAAGTTAACACAATTAATTTTCCTTATAAGAGTTGCACAATGATGTTTAATTGATGAAGGTGTTAATAAATGAAAGAATTTCGACTGAATTATACGTTTAATATTTTACTAAATGCGATATTTACTCGCGAGAAGTGCTAACATCCAATAACGTTCCCTCTTTATTCTCTCATGTAAACTGACCTTTTCGCTAGTTGCATAGAACAACTGAGTTTCCATTATGTCAATATTTAATTAGTCCAACTCAAATGTGGTCCATTTGCTTCTAATTCCCATCAACGTAGACACTTCTGTCACCATGTTGGATGACGTTAACATTACGTGATAAGTGATTACAATGCACACCGAAAGGGGGGGAAGAACAGCATATGGCACTGATTTTAATAGGCGATGACAAGACAATTGATGGCATTTTCATGCAATCGTTTGAGAAATAGCCTTGAAGATGTAAGATGAACGTTAAATATTGAATCACGATTCTTGCATTGTTTCTCTATGTTATTGAACTAAGATCTACCTTCCCAACATGGCATTTTTTAAAATAATTTTTTTCTATTCACAAAATAAAAAATACAAGAAATGTATTTCTGTATCTTTACATTTCACTTAACTGAAAGCTACGAAAATGCAATTTTACAGTGCATTAAACTCTCTGCATAGTTTCAAAGGATGCTCTTTGCAAGAAGGAACCTTTATAAAATGATATAGAGAACGCTAAATTTTTTGACACAAAATCCAAAAATTTTTAAACTTTATCTTAAAATTTATAATAAAAACCTTTAACATTTATCGAATTTTCAACGATATATATATATATTTATTTATTTATTTTTAATCTTCTAGTAGTATCATTGTGTATTGGAATTTAGGAAATGTCGTATAGCTCATAAAAAAGTTTGTTGGGAATGTCACACCATGTCATAAATGACATTAACAATTGATATCGTATAGCACAAGTAGTAAATACTTTTTGGCACAAGATGAAAGTAAAATAAATTGTCATTTGTGTTTTTTCGATAAGAAAATGCAATTTATATATCATTTAACTTTGGTTTTTTTTTCACTAATTAACGCTTAAGAAAACTTATTGTTAAAACTATCAATAAACTACAAGTTTTAACACCTATCTACAGTTGTTTACAAATTAAATTTTGATGTTAGGAAACTTCCGTTCTATCATAATTTTCCTTCTTAATATAGTTACTTATATTTTTCCCCAATGGCTGTGTGTTGTTGATGTTGAAGTACCCATCTGGGTTCGATTCCCGGTTGAACTTGGAATTTTATTTTGTTACTGATATTCTCCAAACGCACGTTATTGATGTCCAGAACTAGATTATAGCTTAGCTTTACTAGGTTGTATGTTGTAACACCGATAGTAAAGTTTTCTATCTTTCTAAACATTACTCTTTTGGAATTTTATATAAATTTATAAAGTAATTTACTATTTGTATGTTAATTTTATGTTTCAGATTAGCTTTACGTAATATAAACTAATATATTTTTTTTAAAAATTAGAAGTGCATTGTGCTCCATATTATATACCAACTTTTAATACGTCTGCAGTTTCATCTGTATAAATAAGACTGCAATCACTAGCCAGAAATTGCAATTTATTAATAAAATACAATCAACTTGAAAAGAAAAATGTATTTTTTTAAAACTCTCATTGTTATGTAATTACAGTACAATGGTATACAACTATCTTAAAGCTTTACAACTATGATTCTGTAAATTAAATTTATATTTGCAATAAAATTAGAACAGGACTATGCTCATTTATGTCTCGATTTTATATGAAATTAATATAGTATTTTATAAAACTTCGTGTTTGTCTATTACACAATTTTAGCATCGCGCACCCTTAAACAAAGTTTTTACCTTACACAAAAAAAAGATTCAAACGATGAAAATTACAAGTAAAATAAATAAAAAAAACAGCCTGAAATTAAATGTTAAAAAACCGATTTTTAATTTACGAAAATTCAAAAATCTCCTATTTAATTTTTTTTTATTTTCCTTCAACCAAAATTCATTTATTGTCATCTTTGACCCAAACCCACATTATCCACTTAACCTGACTAACCAAATTCCAACATCATGAATCATTTATGGTTCGACTTCTATTTAATTTTAAAACTTCTTTCTTTTGACAGAACGACTAGATAAAGTCATTGTGCACAGTTCTGATTGAGTTCGACAAATATTCCCACGAGATATTCTCAACCATACTTTTCCAAATCGATAATGACTGTTTTCCTTCCTTCCCTACTCTCCCTCTTTTCCTCTGGATTTGCAGCTTCGATCGATAATGGAAAGTTCCCAAATGGAATTTTTGAAAAGGAGCAAGAAAGGAGGAGGAGGTGGAAGAGGAGAGAAAGAGGACGAGAGAAAAAGACAAAAAAAGAAAAAAAAATCCAACTCAAACTCTTAGGTTACACTTCAACACGTCTGTGGTTTCATCTATATAAATAAAAATGCAACCACTTCTATTTTAACGATTATTAACCGTTAGAATGTGAGAAAATGTAATTTATTAATAAAATGTAATGACCTTGAAATTAAAAAAAAGTAATTTTAAAAGCTCGCATTATTATTCAATTACAACAATATTCTTTTCAAGGTCATTGTATCTTTGCATTTAAAAAAAAAAAATAACAGTTCCTGCGATGGAAATTTAACGTTTACGGACCTTAAATTTTAACTAACTAAATAGCGTATAGGCTGTTACTTTAAAATATGCAAATCAGAGGATGTACGGAGGTTGGAGTGGATCCAGAATTGTGATGGCAGAAACCGTTCTCTCCCTCTCTCTTGCTCTTCGTCACCGGATCGATGGCTACTGGCCTCGTTGCTATGGTTACTGGGTCATTCGGAGCATCCCAGATTGTTAAAAACGGGGAGGTAGGCTGTTGGATACAATAAAGTATAAATGACGGGCAAAAAAAGGTCAGAAAATATTATCAACTGTATAATATGCAAATTGCTATTCCAGTCGTAAATTTGCCATAAATGTTTCACCTAGTAAAAAAAGGAGATTGTACAGAAGAAGAGTGCCGATTTCGGTTTATATTACGCACGATTTATATATAGATAGCGTAATAATTAATATAATAAAAAAACTATAAAAGTACAGTTAAGGAAACTCAAACAAACATCGATCCAAAAATCTACTTAGAAGAAATCTAGAAAATTTAATATTTTAAAAGTTATTTAATAATATTTAATATCTAATATAATTTTATAAAATTCTTCTTTAATATATATTTTTTTAAATTTTTAAAATAATTATATAATAAAAAAGGAATTTTTATCAGTTATTTTTAACATCATTTACTTGTTAGTAGAAGAAGAAGAGTCTTTTGCTTTTGTGTTAAACAAATTGAGGAAGATGTTTCACATTAAAACGAATAGAAGACAACAAACTATGAATATATTTTATTATCCTTATCTTCAGACGTTCTAATCCTAGATAATTTAGAATGATGTGCGTGAATGCAACATCAACCAACGACATCATATTTCTTTCGCTTTAATCTTATCAGTAATTTAATTTATCCGAACTTTATTGTCAAAAAAGTAAAAAAAAAAGTAAAAGGAAAAAAAAATCATAAACTTGGCTCTTCATCTATACAACAGATTATTGTTCTGGTTCAGATTGAAAACTATAAAACTGGATTAACTCAGCCAAACTCTTTGATTATACTCATAATTACTGAACGGTAGTAAATTTCCATAGTTACTGATTGTATCCTTCTCCTCTTCCTCCTCCTCCTCCTCTTCACTCATTTACTAACTTTCTTGTAAAGACAATGTTTCTTACGGATAAACAATAGAAATATATTTAATTTTAAAATGTTTTTCTTTATATCTTCAAAGTTTTTAATAGATAATTTTAGATATCTGAAAAAAAATTTTAATTTTAAAATTTTAATGCTAATTTAAGTTAATTTTTTAAATAATTATGGCTTTCCCCCTTATATCCACGTCTCTGAGTACTGTACGAATCTCCTTAAACATGTGCCTTCATATATATATCTTCTTTATAGTTAATGATACTTCTATCTGTTTAATTTTTTGTCTAATGCCTTCAGATAATTTTCTTAAATTCATGCTTTTGCATCAGCAATTTCTTAATATTGTGCCTAAAAACTTGTAAAAATTAACATTGTTACGGAATAAATTTACGAAAATTCAGCACATGGTGGCATAAATTTAAGAAAGATATTTAGAAATATTGTTAAACTTCTATAATTTTCTTGAATTTATGTGAAAATGTGAAAATTTCTCAAAAATCTATGCCTCCATGCGAGTAAATTATTTACATCACACTGTCATGCATATAATTTTCTTACATTAAATATATAATTCTTACACTTATATACATAAATTTTCTCAAAACCTCGAGTACATGTGGATTAATTTCTTATGTTTAAATATAGAACTAAATTTTTCTATCATAATTTAATGAATTTTTATAATCTGATTAAATAGGAAAATATGTAAATAAGGATAAAATTTACTTCAAAAATTCTTTATTTATTAATTTCTGTTCTCTTCTCTCTTTTTTTTTTCAATTTTATTCCCTCATCTCTTTGTTTGTTCGCTTCACCTGTTTATATTGCTCTGGTTTCGTGTCAGCTGTTTTCCTTCCTCTGATTTACATTAACTTTCGGCTCAGTTTCGCATCGACTCTTATCGATTTTCATACAAATTCAATTTTTAGAAATCATTTTTAAATATTTTGTTCGCAGAATGTTATATTTTTAGAAATTCTAATACATTTACAATAATAAATAAATAAATATATAGGCCTATATATTTTCTTTAATATCATTAACCTGCTTAAAACATCTTTATACTTAGAGGAAATTGTATAGTAAATTTTAATAATTAAATAAGCTTTTACTTCAAAATATGATGACAGCATTTAAATATAACAGTTTATAAGCAATTTAAAGTAAAAAAAATAAATATTNTTTTATACTATTATAAATTTATATATATATAAAGTTCAATATAATTTATTAAATTCTTATATAAACGTTATTAAATTAATTTATATAATTTTTATTATATTTTTTATATTTAAGTTTATAAAATATATCTCTGCAATTAACGTAGCGTATGCCAAAATCAAGAAGTTTTTAGTATTATTTATAGGAACTTATTGCATTTATTAAAGAAAAATATGAAAATTTTATTTTATTTTATTTATTTATGCACATTTTCTGTATAAAATACGTAAAAATATTATTATTTTTTACGAATAAATTAATGTAAATACGGTATATATCTATTTAGAAACTATAATATGTTAACTAATTTTAATAGCTCCTGTTATAATTACATGCATTAAAATATAACTAAAATACTGAAATTTATGTAGAATATATTAATATAACTAAAAATATAATTTAGTGTAAGATAATGACAATTATCCTATGGGCAAAAAGGGCAATTTTCTGAGGCTCCACCAACAGGGGCCCAAAACTAATGTTTTATAAGATAATATTTTCCCAAAATATTCTCCAGAAGAAAAATAACTAAAGTTAACACCGTACTGTAGTACATGGGGCCATCTAATTCAATTTTCTTGGGCCCCATGAAGCTATAACGCACTAATGCTGTAAGGATTTTCATCTAAATTTTCAGTAAAATCAGAAAAATTTATTTTGTACTTTTATTTTATATACTCAAAGTTGTATAGAATTAGAACTATTATTAAAATAAAACTTTATAAGGTTGTTTAGTTATATTACTGAATATTTAGAAAAATTGCTGAGTAAAATCATTAGCAATATCTTTAATATCAGCAAAATCAAGTAGGGTTTCATTTGTTTTTCTGTAGAAAATATTACTACTGATTTTGCTACTAGTTTAATTAATCAGCAATATCAATCAATTTTGTTATTTCTCTATCGAAAATATTGTTATTAATATTAATTCCAATTTAATTAAATCAGCAATATTGGTAAAATAAGTAATAGAGAATTTTATTACTCTTTTTTTATATAATATATGATCTAAATTAATAATAATAATATCTTATATAAAATAACTAAAAACACCTCTATTTTCTGTTTTATTGATATTGTAGATATTACTACTGATTCAATTACATCAGTAATATCAATAAAACAGAAAGAAATGGAGTTGTCAGCTGTTTTTTCTATAGAAAATATTACTTTTTGCTATTTTTACTGGAAGACATTCTTTATAGAAAAATAACTAAAATACTTCTGTACATTTTGTTTTACTGTGCTGATTTTTACATGTTTACAGATTTTACTGATGCTATTAGTTATTCTATAATTTAATTATGTTATTACTGATGTAAAAAAAGCATAATTTTTATTTACCTTTTCTCAAAAAAAAACTCAACTAAAATCATAGAAATTCCCAGAAGAATTACAAATAAAATCCCTACTCTCAATATAAATTTCACTTAAATTTACAGAACTGAACCCAATTTTCTATACACAACAAATAAACNTTTTTACCAAAAATAACAATTTCGTACCTTTTTATAGAAAATAATTAAAATGTGTAATTTTCTAACAATAGAATTAAATATATAATTTATATAAAAAAATAAATTTTATAATTATCTAACAACTCAATTAAAATTTGTAATTTTATGTCTCTCTATAAACTACATGTTTTAATTGAGCAGATGACTATGGTATCAAATTTTGCATTTTTTTCCCTAAAATGGTAATTAAAATTGCAGATTTTTTAAACAGAAAACACGATCGAAATTCTTAACTTTCTAATAACACGAATTTGCAATTTACAGAACAAGTAAATAAATTTTGTAGTTTTATTCTGTCAGAACAACTTAAATTTGCACTTTTATAAAAAAAAGTATATATATATATATAACATAAAATTACACAATTTTACTGCATTTTTTATAAATTACAAATGACTAATCTTATTAATAAAAGTACAATTTTTTGAATTTTATATAAATTACATATTTAATTGCATTATTAGAAATGTACATTTCTTAATAATTTTCTGTAAACCGCAATTTGATAGCATTTTTTTGAAGATTCAGAAGAATTTTAATCGTGAATTTTAACTGGATTTTTTTAAAATTGCATTTAATTTTAATTATTTCATTATCTTATGGAAAAAAAAATAACTTCCTAAACGTGTATATTTTTCTCTTTCTTACAAAAACAGATCAAACATAATAGCTATATATATATATTTATGGCAGATGTCCCTTTGACAACAGAAATATATCAAGTTTCTTCCATTCAATGGCAAATCTCTTACTGTATCATTTCGTGCCAGGTATAATAAATTAGCATTATCAATCACATGACAGCCGATATTATTTTTTTTTCTAAGAATATCTTTAGATTTTCGGATGATACAAATGTCCTATAATCTTCTTCGATGTACTTAAAGGTGTATGGTTGATGAAGAGCACCATCACTTAGAAAAATAACTTATTAACTTAAGTGCATGACAAAATATGAAGTTAACACAATTAATTTTCCTTATAAGAGTTGCACAATGATGTTTAATTGATGAAGGTGTTAATAAATGAAAGAATTTCGACTGAATTATACGTTTAATATTTTACTAAATGCGATATTTACTCGCGAGAAGTGCTAACATCCAATAACGTTCCCTCTTTATTCTCTCATGTAAACTGACCTTTTCGCTAGTTGCATAGAACAACTGAGTTTCCATTATGTCAATATTTAATTAGTCCAACTCAAATGTGGTCCATTTGCTTCTAATTCCCATCAACGTAGACACTTCTGTCACCATGTTGGATGACGTTAACATTACGTGATAAGTGATTACAATGCACACCGAAAGGGGGGGAAGAACAGCATATGGCACTGATTTTAATAGGCGATGACAAGACAATTGATGGCATTTTCATGCAATCGTTTGAGAAATAGCCTTGAAGATGTAAGATGAACGTTAAATATTGAATCACGATTCTTGCATTGTTTCTCTATGTTATTGAACTAAGATCTACCTTCCCAACATGGCATTTTTTAAAATAATTTTTTTCTATTCACAAAATAAAAAATACAAGAAATGTATTTCTGTATCTTTACATTTCACTTAACTGAAAGCTACGAAAATGCAATTTTACAGTGCATTAAACTCTCTGCATAGTTTCAAAGGATGCTCTTTGCAAGAAGGAACCTTTATAAAATGATATAGAGAACGCTAAATTTTTTGACACAAAATCCAAAAATTTTTAAACTTTATCTTAAAATTTATAATAAAAACCTTTAACATTTATCGAATTTTCAACGATATATATATATATTTATTTATTTATTTTTAATCTTCTAGTAGTATCATTGTGTATTGGAATTTAGGAAATGTCGTATAGCTCATAAAAAAGTTTGTTGGGAATGTCACACCATGTCATAAATGACATTAACAATTGATATCGTATAGCACAAGTAGTAAATACTTTTTGGCACAAGATGAAAGTAAAATAAATTGTCATTTGTGTTTTTTCGATAAGAAAATGCAATTTATATATCATTTAACTTTGGTTTTTTTTTCACTAATTAACGCTTAAGAAAACTTATTGTTAAAACTATCAATAAACTACAAGTTTTAACACCTATCTACAGTTGTTTACAAATTAAATTTTGATGTTAGGAAACTTCCGTTCTATCATAATTTTCCTTCTTAATATAGTTACTTATATTTTTCCCCAATGGCTGTGTGTTGTTGATGTTGAAGTACCCATCTGGGTTCGATTCCCGGTTGAACTTGGAATTTTATTTTGTTACTGATATTCTCCAAACGCACGTTATTGATGTCCAGAACTAGATTATAGCTTAGCTTTACTAGGTTGTATGTTGTAACACCGATAGTAAAGTTTTCTATCTTTCTAAACATTACTCTTTTGGAATTTTATATAAATTTATAAAGTAATTTACTATTTGTATGTTAATTTTATGTTTCAGATTAGCTTTACGTAATATAAACTAATATATTTTTTTTAAAAATTAGAAGTGCATTGTGCTCCATATTATATACCAACTTTTAATACGTCTGCAGTTTCATCTGTATAAATAAGACTGCAATCACTAGCCAGAAATTGCAATTTATTAATAAAATACAATCAACTTGAAAAGAAAAATGTATTTTTTTAAAACTCTCATTGTTATGTAATTACAGTACAATGGTATACAACTATCTTAAAGCTTTACAACTATGATTCTGTAAATTAAATTTATATTTGCAATAAAATTAGAACAGGACTATGCTCATTTATGTCTCGATTTTATATGAAATTAATATAGTATTTTATAAAACTTCGTGTTTGTCTATTACACAATTTTAGCATCGCGCACCCTTAAACAAAGTTTTTACCTTACACAAAAAAAATATTCAAACGATGAAAATTACAAGTAAAATAAATAAAAAAAAACAGCCTGAAATTAAATGTTAAAAAACTGATTTTTAATTTATGAAAATTCAAAAATCTCCTATTTAATTTTTTTTTCTTTTCCTTCAACCAAAATTCATTTATTGTCATCTTTGACCCAAACCCACATTATCCACTTAACCTGACTAACCAAATTCCAACATCATGAATCATTTATGGTTCGACTTCTATTTAATTTTAAAACTTCTTTCTTTTGACAGAACGACTAGATAAAGTCATTGTGCACAGTTCTGATTGAGTTCGACAAATATTCCCACGAGATATTCTCAACCATACTTTTCCAAATCGATAATGACTGTTTTCCTTCCTTCCCTACTCTCCCTCTTTTCCTCTGGATTTGCAGCTTCGATCGATAATGGAAAGTTCCCAAATGGAATTTTTGAAAAGGAGCAAGAAAGGAGGAGGAGGTGGAAGAGGAGAGAAAGAGGACGAGAGAAAAAGACAAAAAAAGAAAAAAAAATCCAACTCAAACTCTTAGGTTACACTTCAACACGTCTGTGGTTTCATCTATATAAATAAAAATGCAACCACTTCTATTTTAACGATTATTAACCGTTAGAATGTGAGAAAATGTAATTTATTAATAAAATGTAATGACCTTGAAATTAAAAAAAAGTAATTTTAAAAGCTCGCATTATTATTCAATTACAACAATATTCTTTTCAAGGTCATTGTATCTTTGCATTTAAAAAAAAAAAATAACAGTTCCTGCGATGGAAATTTAACGTTTACGGACCTTAAATTTTAACTAACTAAATAGCGTATAGGCTGTTACTTTAAAATATGCAAATCAGAGGATGTACGGAGGTTGGAGTGGATCCAGAATTGTGATGGCAGAAACCGTTCTCTCCCTCTCTCTTGCTCTTCGTCACCGGATCGATGGCTACTGGCCTCGTTGCTATGGTTACTGGGTCATTCGGAGCATCCCAGATTGTTAAAAACGGGGAGGTAGGCTGTTGGATACAATAAAGTATAAATGACGGGCAAAAAAAGGTCAGAAAATATTATCAACTGTATAATATGCAAATTGCTATTCCAGTCGTAAATTTGCCATAAATGTTTCACCTAGTAAAAAAAGGAGATTGTATAGAAGAAGAGTGCCGATTTCGGTTTATATTACGCACGATTTATATATAGATAGCGTAATAATTAATATAATAAAAAAACTATAAAAGTACAGTTAAGGAAACTCAAACAAACATCGATCCAAAAATCTACTTAGAAGAAATCTAGAAAATTTAATATTTTAAAAGTTATTTAATAATATTTAATATCTAATATAATTTTATAAAATTCTTCTTTAATATATATTTTTTTAAATTTTTAAAATAATTATATAATAAAAAAGGAATTTTTATCAGTTATTTTTAACATCATTTACTTGTTAGTAGAAGAAGAAGAGTCTTTTGCTTTTGTGTTAAACAAATTGAGGAAGATGTTTCACATTAAAACGAATAGAAGACAACAAACTATGAATATATTTTATTATCCTTATCTTCAGACGTTCTAATCCTAGATAATTTAGAATGATGTGCGTGAATGCAACATCAACCAACGACATCATATTTCTTTCGCTTTAATCTTATCAGTAATTTAATTTATCCGAACTTTATTGTCAAAAAAGTAAAAAAAAAAGTAAAAGGAAAAAAAATCATAAACTTGGCTCTTCATCTATACAACAGATTATTGTTCTGGTTCAGATTGAAAACTATAAAACTGGATTAACTCAGCCAAACTCTTTGATTATACTCATAATTACTGAACGGTAGTAAATTTCCATAGTTACTGATTGTATCCTTCTCCTCTTCCTCCTCCTCCTCCTCTTCACTCATTTACTAACTTTCTTGTAAAGACAATGTTTCTTACGGATAAACAATAGAAATATATTTAATTTTAAAATGTTTTTCTTTATATCTTCAAAGTTTTTAATAGATAATTTTAGATATCTGAAAAAAAAATTTTAATTTTAAAATTTTAATGCTAATTTAAGTTAATTTTTTAAATAATTATGGCTTTCCCCCTTATATCCACGCCTCTGAGTACTGTACGAATCTCCTTAAACATGTGCCTTCATATATATATCTTCTTTATAGTTAATGATACTTCTATCTGTTTAATTTTTTGTCTAATGCCTTCAGATAATTTTCTTAAATTCATGCTTTTGCATCAGCAATTTCTTAATATTGTGCCTAAAAACTTGTAAAAATTAACATTGTTACGGAATAAATTTACGAAAATTCAGCACATGGTGGCATAAATTTAAGAAAGATATTTAGAAATATTGTTAAACTTCTATAATTTTCTTGAATTTATGTGAAAATGTGAAAATTTCTCAAAAATCTATGCCTCCATGCGAGTAATTTATTTACATCACACTGTCATGCATATAATTTTCTTACATTAAATATATAATTCTTACACTTATATACATAAATTTTCTCAAAACCTCGAGTACATGTGGATTAATTTCTTATGTTTAAATATAGAACTAAATTTTTCTATCATAATTTAATGAATTTTTATAATCTGATTAAATAGGAAAATATGTAAATAAGGATAAAATTTACTTCAAAAATTCTTTATTTATTAATTTCTGTTCTCTTCTCTCTTTTTTTTTTCAATTTTATTCCCTCATCTCTTTGTTTGTTCGCTTCACCTGTTTATATTGCTCTGGTTTCGTGTCAGCTGTTTTCCTTCCTCTGATTTACATTAACTTTCGGCTCAGTTTCGCATCGACTCTTATCGATTTTCATACAAATTCAATTTTTAGAAATCATTTTTAAATATTTTGTTCGCAGAATGTTATATTTTTAGAAATTCTAATACATTTACAATAATAAATAAATAAATATATAGGCCTATATATTTTCTTTAATATCATTAACCTGCTTAAAACATCTTTATACTTAGAGGAAATTGTATAGTAAATTTTAATAATTAAATAAGCTTTTACTTCAAAATATGATGACAGCATTTAAATATAACAGTTTATAAGCAATTTAAAGTAAAAAAAATAAATATTTTTTACGTTAAATTCTATATTTTGTACTACTAATATAACACGTATAAAATCGCTGATACCGTTTAAGAAAATGAATTTATTATTTAAAATCTAAGTAAACCTAAGGAGAAACGGTTTTCAAATGTTATAAAATGACAATTTTTCAATAAAATCCAATCGAAGTTTTAAAAAGTGGCAGTGTAATTATCGTTAAACTGTTACCAAAAACAAAAATTCACAACAAAGAGCTAAAAATAGAAATGTTCATTTCATTTCTATTTTTAGCTCATGGTCATGATATTTTGAATAATTTTAGTAAATATTTTGTTATATTTTTCACGTGAAATTATTTATCGAATAAATTATATTCTTTTAAAATTAATTTTTAATACGGTGTTTATAAAATTATCAATTAAAAATAACTGATAAATTCGAGAAAATAATAAATTATTTCCTAACATTATTATATCTACAGGAGATTTTAGTAAAGAAAAAAAAATAAATAAAATAAATATAATAAAAAATTTATAAATAAATGAAAAATATTTACTCAAAGAAATAAATAATAATAACTGCAAGGTATAATATAATTTGCTTGGTTTTTTATCACTTTATTTGCTTAATTTTAATATATTGCACAAGAAAATAACTACAAATCTAAGAAAAATTGCTTTTAAAAATAAATTAAAACTGCATTTTTAAAAAAATGCAAAATTTATTTTATTAAAAAAAATCAAAAAGAAAATCTTAATAATTGATTACCTTGATGTTTTAAGTACAATAAAAATAAGTAAATTAATTTAAATAAATATTAAAAT
>NW_019384590.1:553540-563420 GCF_000671375.1 Centruroides sculpturatus | reverse complement strand
TTGCGGTCTTACTCTATCTTCCTGATGCTTTTTAATCCATTCCATTTTTTTCTTATACTTTTTCCGCATTCTTTCTGTAATTTGATTGGCTAGTTTTATTACACGGTTGTTAGCTTCCTCTAATATGTGTGGCCCTGATTCATATAACTCGTTTTCTAGATCTACTAGCTTTTTTAGCAGGTAATACCTTCTGCGTCGTGTGGAGCGGATGGCTTTTCTTAAGCATACTACTCGTAATCTTGGCAGTAGAGAGGCACATCCATGCGGTAACCGTATTCTCCATATTGACATGGGGAACACATTGCATTTTCTGCATTCCATTAAGAAGTCCGTTTTTGCATCGTTTCTACAAATCTTCGTAATTAAAATTCGATACCTTTTGGCCGGCGTTGCCATACTCAATCTCTTCGTAGACTGTATATCGTAATAATTACACTACTCATTACACTAACTACATACTAGAAAACGTTTGAAGTGTTATAATAAATTTGGCTGTATTATATAAGGTGTATGAGTAATGTAATTACAAAGAATTAAATTTCCATAAACACTCATGAGCTTGAATAAGCTCAATCAGTCTTGATTCTATAAAAGCTGCACCAGACTTCTCACTTTTCACCATGATGATGAACTATGTTTAAAGTTGCCACCATAAGATATTGCACAAAGGTGTTTGCAATCAGTGCAAGTAGTACAAACTTTTTGTTTCTAGTTGTGGTTGCAGTCATTCCAGTCTCTGGAAGGGGCTTACTGGTTACAGTTGTCTGTGTGGCTGGAAACAGCTTAAGAGATTCTCAACAACTTTGTCATAAACCAACTGTAACATCAACAGTCCTTAAGTCAACCACTTCTGTATGTAGGATACAGTGTATAGCAGTTTCTGCAGTACAAAATGCACAACTAACCATTCTTATCAGTGAAACACTGATAACTGAATGTTAGTCATGCATTTCCTATTGCCTGGCCATTTCATTTTCCAGGTCTTAGTCTGTGGGATTTTTTTATTGTGGAGACACTTAAAAAGTATGATTTATCAAGGAAATGCTACAAATTTGGCAGCCTTGAATGTCTATCATTATCATAATGCTGTGAGAAATATTACAGAGGATCAGTTAAAGTCAACTATTAGCACCATTGTTCATTGCCTTCAGGTTTTACATCATAAGAATAGAGACAATGTTGATCAGTGTTCCCTATATCACTAAGATCTCTGTATAATATGAAAGTCTTGTACAAATGAAAAGTTTGTTCTTTACAGTGCCAAAAGTGTCATGGTGGTGAGTTTTGGTATTAATTATTTTTTTATGGAAATGTTTTCTGGATGTCCTGAAATGTCACCATATCAAAATTTGTTGTATTTGGACTGCTAATAACTCTCCAGACAGTATCAAATAGGGCTAAAT
The DNA here is from genome assembly GCF_000671375.1 of Centruroides sculpturatus. Lineage (NCBI taxonomy): Eukaryota > Metazoa > Arthropoda > Arachnida > Scorpiones > Buthidae > Centruroides > Centruroides sculpturatus. The sequence goes on along the minus strand of NW_019384590.1, from coordinate 562,017 downwards.
GAACTGCCAAATTATCAGACTATAGTATGGTTATGTAATTAATTAAATACCCCCAAATAATAATTACATAGCCATATTGCAGCTTTATTCATTTAGCTTTAACTATAAATTGGGTTTTTTAGTTGATATATATACAGTAGAGCATTGATTATCCAAATACCTGTCAACCAAAAGCGTTCCAGTCAGCAAATTCAAATTTTCGCTGGTGCTTTGGTGCTGTAACATTCTCCCCCTTCCTGCCAACCTAAACTGTAGGCCTACTTTAATGTACTACTTTATGTAAGATATGTATTTATAAGATGTGTGATACAAAATATGTACAGTACAGTTTTGTGTTTAAAATATTTTTTCGTAAATGATTGGTTATCCAAAAAATCGGTTATCCAAACAACCCCAGTCCCGAATTGTTTCGGATAATCGAAGCTGTACTGTAATTCCTTGCTAATAATTTCAACTAATATTCAGACATCTCCTATAACAGTATATTTTTTCTTTCTTTCTTTCTTTTTTAGAAAAACCTTTAAACATGGCCAAATTACAACTACTGTGTAATCTAGATTTAGACCACTAAGCCTTGTTAGAACAGTTGATCATATATTAGTTCCTGAATTTTTGAGTGTTTTATCTGCAGCCTATAACTTTCCATAAACGGAAACAAATCAAAACCATTTGCAAATCATTCCCAAAACTAGGAGGGACATCATGTTCACTGAATACAAGTAAATATCCAGATTTAATCTTCTGAAACAGATAGAAACTTTCAGCTTGTTTCTGCTTGTCTAGTTATCAAATTGTTCAGTTGTTCTAAAAATCAAACTATCCACATGACCATATTACAAATATATATGTTGCAATGTAACTATTATGAGAACTGGAGGAAATACAGTATTTAATAAAAATTCACACCTTAAAATAGATTTCTGCAACAAATTTTAATGAAATAAGAACTTGTTGCTGGAGTCTATTTTAAGGTGTGAATTTTTATTGACTAATATGTGTCATTTTTTTCTAATTTTAAAAAATTGCAGTATTTTTTAAAAATCAAAAATTATTTTGTTTATGTCAGATTATGCAGGATCTGACATGCCAGTATTTTATTGAAATGAATTAAATTTTATTTTCTATATATTAATATTAAAAATGTAGAAATCAATTTATTAATGTTTGTAAAATTTGTAATAAAATAGTAGTAACTATGGCAATTATCACTTTTAATAATAATTATCATTATTGATACTAGTTACATGTTTTATATCTTTATACACTGCTAAATCATTTAATTTATTAATTAAATTAAAGAGTACTGAAAGTATTTGTTCTTCATTGTAAAATGTACTTTTAAATAATGTTCTGAAAACTGTAACACGTAATAAGTACACCTGTTGATAATTTTCAGATATCAAAAGTTAATCATTTTAGTAAATTACTCTATCAATTTTTTTACTAGTTGATGTGATGAGGTTTCTTAAGGCTCGAAAAAATGAATTGAAATTCCTCACATCAGCAATAGAAACAAAACTTCCAAAAAGAATTATACAGCAATTGCCTCGTCACATGAGACGTAGAGCTGCCAGTCATAATCCTAAAAGACTACCAAGGAGAGTAAGAGAACGAGCTATGAAAGAGGTAAATTATTATTATTGTTATTATTAAAATTCTTTAATAAAAAAAATTAAATAATAAAATATTTTAAATTCCTACGAATAAAAATCGAGTTTATACTTTCAAATTGATTAAATTTTAACTCGAAAACAGTTTTCTACTAATATAAAGAATATATCTTAAGAATAAAAGTCTAAAATTTAAAGAAATTGTAGAGTATTTTCTGAAAAAATTCACAAGTCTATAGAAATTCAGGAGTCTTGTTTCCTTTAAAAAAGACCTCCTGAATTTCTTTAAATTCCTATAAACTGAACAATTCAAGAGTCTATAGAAATCTGTAAATTCAGTAGTTTTAGAAAATATAAAATTCCTTCGTGTAATCTTTAGTTTATATAAAAAAAAATTCTTTTTATGACTCTAAAAATAAGAAGAATTCTTTAAATTTTAAAATATATTTTTGGAAATAATAGATCTGAATGAGATCTGAACCCTCTGCAATGCTGATTATAATAACTATAAGCCACTGTGGTTCCTCCATCAAGATCTACATAAGAATGTTCTCTCCATGTTCGTGTTTTAACAACTGTCCTATGTATTTGTTAAAACGTGACGTGGGTTCGGATCTTGTATGGTAATTATGCAAATTTTGTGCCAATCGGAGAGCCTTCACTACCTAAGATTATAAAGGTCCCTTCCTTTCTATTCTTTAAAGCATGAATGTGGGTTCGGATCTCATCACGAATATAATAACTTCGTGTAATCCTTTAAAATGGCCTTCAGAAAAGAAAATTTATTAGAAAGCCTTCACGAAAACACAATGTCTTCTCTGTAAGTGATCATTCTTGTGTTTTAATGATTGTTCTGATCCATGCTGGGTATAGTATTTTAAAATATGAACGTGGGTTCGGATCCTATTTCAGATGTTACTTATACATTTCTTATGATCAGTTTTATTCATTTAGATGAATAATTCATAATATTTGAATTTTAAACTACTTCATTTTATTAAAAACTCTATTTGTTTCTTAAATTATTAAGTTTAGCAAACTCTATATGTCAGGTTATTTTAAAATGCATGAAACTTTAAAAGCATAGATTTAAATATAGACTCATGAATATGTTGATATTCTTGATAGTTATGAAAACTTCAAATATATATCTATAAAATGTTATTAAAATATTCCAAAATATTTTTCAGCAATTTTTTTTTAAATATTAAAATAATTATTTTTAATTTCCTTATTAATCTTTAATAAGATTTTAATAAAATAAACAATAAAAATTAAGGTAACAAGTTTGGAATCGAACCCACGTCCATCTTTTGATGTATATAAAACTGTGAAATTCGTATCCATGTTTAATATTTGCTAAAGAGAATACAAAATGGGATTCGAACCCGTGTTTTTGATGTGGGTTCGGATCCAATTTATTATATAACATGAATTTAGTAACATTTTTGATGTTTATCAAGCAATTTTAATACAAAATCAATTGTGAAGGAAGCTATAAATAAGAAATTTCTAACATTTGACAATATTGAAATCGTAAAAAAAAGTGAAGAAAAAATATTATTTCTTGTATCAAGTATTATATCTTGTATTAAATATATTACAAATGGAAGAAAATGAAGATATTTCTTATTTTTAAAATTCTCTAAGAAACTAATATAAAAAGAATGAAAGTAAGATTTCAAATACTTTCATATCGTAATTTTATTCCAGTAAAAAAAAACCCTTGAAAGAAATCATTTGTAATAAGAAAATTACCGATAAAAAATTGAAAAAAATAAACTTCTATATCAAAGAAATATAATCTAAATTATTGTCATTGTAAATAAAAAACTGGAAAGTCTCTAAATGTAAATTTTTTCTCAAGAAAAAAAGTTGGAAAAGTAAACTATCCAACTAAACTTTTCTTTGATTTTAAGGGCATATTCGAGCCTACCTGATGTAGGTTCGGATCCAATTCGGATCAAAAAATCTTAGGTTTTCTCGTAAATTTTATGCGATTTCTTAAGGTGATCTTCATAAGGACTATTTCAATCACGTAGCCCCTATTCTGGGTCTCTTAAGAGCATAACAGTCTCTAGACAGAAATTATGCTATGCATTCTGTGGATCTTGTCCATTGTTTGTATTTTAACAACTGTTTTATACCACATGACTGCAGTTTTAGGTTTTGGTTTAATGGGATACGTTAATGCAACACGTGGGAGGTCTATCAAAGAGGACTCTCTATGAGAAATTGTTCTCTATTTAGGTGGTAGATGCGTAAAGAAAACCCGAAAAATTCCACGTGGCTAGCGCGTTAGTGAGGTGCGAACCCACGACCAACTACTAGTGTTTTCTACCCGGCCATTAGTGGGCCCGGAAGTGTTTTAAAAATACGAGAAGTTTAGAAAAAAATTAAAATTATCCTTTTATTATGCTTTCATCAGATACTAACGTATACCCTTTTAGAATTGCAATTTTTAATAGGATTTATTTATCTTTGGTACAATATTGTACCATTGTACCGATGTAATGACTCTAAAAAAATCATATAAAACATCATTTTTAAATATTATTTACTGTATATCATTTGGAAATAAAACGATAAATTCAGTACTCTAGAAACTCTTTTAAAATGGCGAAAAAATTCGTGTTTTTTTATGTAATATTCCCTCGGTGAAACGATTTAAAAAAATAAGAAATATAAATTCAAAAATATTTAAAAACATTTTTTAAAAATCTTTAAATATCTCTGACTATTGAATCTTTTATAAAATGTGAAAATACTGACCACATAACATTTGGAAAAAATGTGAATATTTGTATTTTTTTTTTGTATGAAACTATTATTTAAAAAATTGCAAAAATTTCAAAAACTTGTAATTTTTTTTAAATATTTGTAACATTCTATAATTTATAGAAAGTTTTAGCGATTATATTATGTTATCCTTTGTTAAATAATGTCAGTGTAAGGAAAAATATATAGAAAGTATGAATGAAAAATAGCAGTAGATGTAGAATGCACAGGAAAACTGCACTGGATAATAGAACGATAGGGTATGTCGATTATATATATAGCAAATAGGAATATGTATAAAGGAAAAGGGATGAAAATAAGAGCAGTTACTTAAAAAGAGTATAGAATAGCGGTGAATAAGCAGGGAGAAAGTGGATAAATAGGATAAAATATGGAAACTAGAAATAGAAATAATAGCAAAATGTAAAAAATGGGAGTAGATTCATAAAAAAAGAAGGAAAAGTAAGGATAAATAAGTAGGGAAAGACACGAGAAGTGAAGATGAACAAATATTGAAAATGGTGACGAAGATAGAAATAGATAAGTAGGAAGAAACGAATGGAAAAGAGGAGTGGCTAAATAGGAAATTATAAGAAAGATGGGATAGATAAATATGAAAAAAAAACCGAGGAAAATAGTGGAGAGTAAAAAAAAGGAGAAAGGAAAGAAAATAGGATGGATAAATACGATAGTAGAGGTGAAAATAGGAATGGAAAAAAGGTAAACGTTGAAAAATGGAGTTAGGTAGCTGAGTATAAATGGGGACAGGTAACTAGATGAGTGTGTGGGAATAGGGATGAATAAACAGAAAATAAGGCAAAGTAAGGAAATAAGCTGAAAATAGGATAAAACCAAACCTTAAAAATAAGAAAAAAATAGGGAAAGATGTAGCAAATAGAAAACAGGAGTGAATAAAATGAATAAAATTTTAAGCAGAATTAAACTTAACTCACTTCAAATAAAGTTTCTAACAATATGCAAATATTAATTAGAAAACAATAATCAACATTTATTTATTAAATTTGAAATATCCTATTTGATAAAGTTAAAAGAGAAAATTTTAATGAATAAAGATCAATATTGAAAAGTTAGAAAATATTTTAATTAGTCAAAATCTTGATTTTGAAAACAATAAAAATAAATAAAGATAAAGTTTGTTTAATAAACTACATTAAAGCTTTGGTAAATGATTAAAACTTTAGTAAACAGCTCAACTGAAATTTACTACTAAGAGTTTAGTAAACAGTTGAATATAGAATTACAATTATTGTAGTGAATTTACTGAAATTTTACTAGGTTTACAAATTAAGTTTAAACTCAATAAATAATATGCAATAAATTATTCAATTTTACAATTATTTCTAATTAAAATTATTATTTAAAAAAATTTTATTATTAATTATTATTACTATTCAAATTTATTAAGTTGTCTATATTAAATTTTAATTATATTTATGGCATATTTATTATTATACAGACAATTTTTATTTTTTTGAAATTTTTATAGAATTTATTTGTTTAAATTTATGTAAACATTTATAGAAACTTGTTTTGTGTTTTCAGGCGAATATACTTTTATTTGTACCCAAGAAGGATGTGGAAAAGCATTTTTAACATCATATAGTTTAAAAATACATATTAGAGTTCATACCAAAGAAAAACCATTTGAATGTGATGTATCTGGTTGTGAGAAAGCTTTTAGTACATTGTACAGGTAAGACTTTGTCATTTTTAATTATTTATTGAAAATTCTTTATTGTATTTTTTTTAATGTTTAGATTTCAAAAGACGTAAATTATATTTTAATAATAATAACAACAACAACTTCATACAGTAAAGTTATGAAAGACAAGTTATATATTAAATCAAACTTAATATTTTATTAAGTTACAATGAAGAAAATTGAAATTTATTTTATTATTTAAAACAGAATAATTAGTAAATCCATTAGTTACTTTTGATAATATTAAATACTGATAGAATTACAGGTTTTTAATATATAAATGTACAGAANTTTTATACTATTATAAATTTATATATATATAAAGTTCAATATAATTTATTAAATTCTTATATAAACGTTATTAAATTAATTTATATAATTTTTATTATATTTTTTATATTTAAGTTTATAAAATATATCTCTGCAATTAACGTAGCGTATGCCAAAATCAAGAAGTTTTTAGTATTATTTATAGGAACTTATTGCATTTATTAAAGAAAAATATGAAAATTTTATTTTATTTTATTTATTTATGCACATTTTCTGTATAAAATACGTAAAAATATTATTATTTTTTACGAATAAATTAATGTAAATACGGTATATATCTATTTAGAAACTATAATATGTTAACTAATTTTAATAGCTCCTGTTATAATTACATGCATTAAAATATAACTAAAATACTGAAATTTATGTAGAATATATTAATATAACTAAAAATATAATTTAGTGTAAGATAATGACAATTATCCTATGGGCAAAAAGGGCAATTTTCTGAGGCTCCACCAACAGGGGCCCAAAACTAATGTTTTATAAGATAATATTTTCCCAAAATATTCTCCAGAAGAAAAATAACTAAAGTTAACACCGTACTGTAGTACATGGGGCCATCTAATTCAATTTTCTTGGGCCCCATGAAGCTATAACGCACTAATGCTGTAAGGATTTTCATCTAAATTTTCAGTAAAATCAGAAAAATTTATTTTGTACTTTTATTTTATATACTCAAAGTTGTATAGAATTAGAACTATTATTAAAATAAAACTTTATAAGGTTGTTTAGTTATATTACTGAATATTTAGAAAAATTGCTGAGTAAAATCATTAGCAATATCTTTAATATCAGCAAAATCAAGTAGGGTTTCATTTGTTTTTCTGTAGAAAATATTACTACTGATTTTGCTACTAGTTTAATTAATCAGCAATATCAATCAATTTTGTTATTTCTCTATCGAAAATATTGTTATTAATATTAATTCCAATTTAATTAAATCAGCAATATTGGTAAAATAAGTAATAGAGAATTTTATTACTCTTTTTTTATATAATATATGATCTAAATTAATAATAATAATATCTTATATAAAATAACTAAAAACACCTCTATTTTCTGTTTTATTGATATTGTAGATATTACTACTGATTCAATTACATCAGTAATATCAATAAAACAGAAAGAAATGGAGTTGTCAGCTGTTTTTTCTATAGAAAATATTACTTTTTGCTATTTTTACTGGAAGACATTCTTTATAGAAAAATAACTAAAATACTTCTGTACATTTTGTTTTACTGTGCTGATTTTTACATGTTTACAGATTTTACTGATGCTATTAGTTATTCTATAATTTAATTATGTTATTACTGATGTAAAAAAAGCATAATTTTTATTTACCTTTTCTCAAAAAAAAACTCAACTAAAATCATAGAAATTCCCAGAAGAATTACAAATAAAATCCCTACTCTCAATATAAATTTCACTTAAATTTACAGAACTGAACCCAATTTTCTATACACAACAAATAAACCTAATTTCACATAATTAAACTTATTATTTCTATACAAATAATATAAACAATTTTATAGAAAAATTAATAAAATTTCTAATAAACATTTAAATTAATTAACAGCATCACCAGAAGAATGACAAGAAAATACAAAACTGAATATAATTAAATTTGTTAACAAATTATTTATATTAATTATGTAAAATGTTTAAAACTTTCTTATATAAAAATAATGATTTAAATGGCATTATATTTATATATACATTATAAAATTTATATAATATCATGAATATTATTAACGTTAAAATGGACACATCTTATACAATTATGTCACTTTATTAAGATATTTATTGTTAATAATAATGTGACCATTATTGTTATTATATAATTAATAAGTTTAATCCCTGGAGAAGGTTCATTCAGTTGAATAGGCATTGTGTTACATTATTCATAAATTCATATTAAATCTTATAAACTGTGAATTAAAGTGACAAATTCCTATAAAATTAATTAAATATGTGTTTAAAATATAATTTAATTTTTAAAAAAATATATATATATAAACTACAAGTTTTAACAC
>NW_019384590.1:540414-550541 GCF_000671375.1 Centruroides sculpturatus | reverse complement strand
TACTACATGAAAATGAAAATTAATGAATACACTGTGTACAGTAATTTACCTGATAAGACAGACCTCAGAAAAATACTTTATGAGAGCTTTTATACTTTTATAAAGCTGTCTATAATGAAAATTAATTAACTAAGGATTTTTTTGCCCTGCCAGGGTGTGGCCGAGTTATCCGGAGTGCCGGGTTATCGAGAGCCGAGTTTTCGAGGTTCTACTGTACTTAATTTTCTTGAAGAATGTTAGGTAGAACTTTCAGTTTCTTTTAATTTATACATTAAATCTGATGCAGAACTGTGAAAAGGATCAAAAATGTTTGTTTAAATAAATTGTAGTGTTGCTGAATAAAGTACTGTATTTAAGATGTTCAAGCTGAATTAGTTTCAGCTTATATAAGAATATTTTTTATGAAATATAAATCATTAAAATAATTATTTTTCTGAATTGAATTTATAAAAGTGGAGATTAATTGTACACAAAAATATTTATTTAAAATATCTTAATTGTAAACAAACCATTTTGGAATTCTTCCATACATTCATCTCCGTTGTATACTTCCATTTCTAAAGGAATCCTTTCAGATGTAATCTTATCTTCCATATCATTTGTATTTTCACTGTTGCTCGAATAATTTGATTCCTTTCTGTTATTGATAGTATCTTCAGTCTTTGAATTTTCCTTCATTAAAAAATATTAAGTTGAATTAAATTGATTTACTTCTAGAAAAAAGTTAGCTTGAAGCAAAGCTCAAATCTATAAGTCATACATGCACATTATAAGTTATGTTCACCAAGTGCCTATCAAATTCTTTTATAAATAGTTCAGTACTTTAGAACTAATACATAATTATAGTGTTATACTAACACATATATAGCGTTATATTATATTAAATCTAAGTTATTTTGTATTTCATTATAATAAACTAGAAATTTCCCAGCCAAGCATGACTGACTATTTTCTTGAGAAAGCATAAATTGAAGAATTGAGAAGAGTACAGATTTCAAGAAAGTCAAGAAGAGTAGCTAATATTTCTTCAAATTAAGTAACCTATATACCCATTGAAGCATAGTTAATGCATAATAATGCATTTTAAATAACAGGCATCTTAGATCATTACTTCCAATTGGATAATAGAATATCATGTGGTCACTATAAAAAATTTTTTTTTAAAATTGTTGTAGAAGCAACACAATGCAACTATCTTTTTTTAAAGTTTAAATTTAACGAAGTAAGTTTAAAATACACTATTTACCCAAAATGTTTAAAAATGCAACTTAAGGGATATTCTGTAGTCAAGCATGAACTAAATGAGATCACTGATGTCACTAACCTAATCACTGATCTGAAATCAATAAAATGTTTATTCTATAGTTAATATTTCTGCAAACTAAGTAGCCTATACTTTTTTCAGAACATAAAATGAATATAACCAATATTTCATCTAAATTGGACAAAAATTGCAGGAATTATAAAGAATTCACACACACAGACAACAAACTTTTATATTATTAACTAAATGCTTAATAAACTCCAATAACTTTGCACATACAAAGTATCATAAATATGTACTGTACAGATGCAATATACACTTCTAATGTAGATAAGTTGTTACTGACTAAATGATGCTATGGGCCTATGGGAATTGTTCTTTCCTCAATCAAAGTAATAAAGCAAAATCTGCATGATTTTAAGGACTAGGATAATTCTTGTTCCTTAAAATAATGCTTAAGTCATTCACATTATGATTAAAGATGTTCTAATTATTGGCATTTTTATTTTACTATAATTTAAAAACTGATTTATGTAATTCATACAAAAAACTGTCCAAAAATAAGCCTTTCCTACCAGTATTCTTTATTTTTCAAATGTTTTCAGTTGTTCATGCAGCTATCATCAGGAACAACAAATAGAATATATGTCAAATACTCAAATTAAGAGTTAAACACATAGAACATGAACAATTCATAAACACATACAGTAACAGAAAAACTGATTAATTAATAAGTAAAAATACAAAAAAGTTAATGTTAAATGGTGGCCAGAAACAAGGAAGAAAATAGAGAAGTTGAAAATATCTGTAGTCATTTGTATGCCTTTTGCTACCAAATAATTATGGAAGTCATGATGATTGAATCCAATATTTTACTTGTTATCTCAATCAAGGATGAATTATTGGAGCTTTAATTTAGAACTGACTCAAAAGGATGAATTATTTTTTTAAAGAGATTTGCAAAGATTGAAGGATAAAGATTGAAAATACAGAAAGATAATATTTAGGAGGAAAAGTAAAAAAAAAGAAAAAAAAGGAGGAATGTATATTGATTAAAGAATAATTCAGTGTTAATACATAAGGCAAAATGTGGTCTATTATGCAAACTAACAGTGTTAATAACCCAGGGGCACGGACTTCCAGGAGGTAGATTGGTAACCAATTTATCATTGAAGGATGTTTAGAGATTTAATTCTGAGCAGATTTTATGGGCAGAATTGCATTGCAAGGAAACAGATTGTCTTTTTGAGAGGAGCACACCATGCTGGAATGAAGGTACTTTATGGCTTTGGCTTTGCACCTACAAGCAAAACATCTTTGAGGATTTTAGATTGTGGTGTTAGAACACCATATCAGAGGATTAAGTGAGCAACAATCATTTAGCAGAAAAGGGCACATTTCTATAGTTTATAATAGTAAAAATATAATTACAGAACAGAATAAAATAATAAAAATACTTCAAGTACTATCATTTTATTCTATTTTGTAATTATATTTTTATTAATTACAGTCAACCACCCTATAACACTGTCGATTATTCTGTTTTATATGAATTCCATGTTGTACGAGTCACTTAAATTTTACAAATACGTGTGCCGGGCTATGAACGGCTCACGTATTTGTAAACTCTAAGTGACTCGTACAACATGGAATTCATATAAAACGGAATAATCAACAGTGTTATGGGAGGTCGACTGGTATTTTGCATTTTATTTTATAAATCTACAATTAAAATATTAAATAATTTGCTTAAAAACTTTATTTAAAATTTAAATTATAAATGTATAAATTAAATTTTAGGTACAGATAAAGAAGTAAATGTATTTAAAATAAAATTTAAATTTAAAAAAACAAATAAAATATCACTAAAAAAAAACTTAAAAAATAAAATAAAACTTTTTTTTTAAAGATAAAATCGATAAACCATTTCGAATCTGAACATAAAATATGCAGTATTAACGAGAAAAGAAAAGAGGAAAAATGCAAGAAAGAATTGAAGAATAAAAGGTAATTATTGCTCTGGATTGCTATTTATCTTTATTTAACTTCCATTTAATCTGACGATTTCTTTCTTCTTTTATTTTATTTTATTTAATTTTTTTTCAAGTCTTAAAATTGCTGATGGATCATCGTTTTTCGATTCTCTCTCGATAAGTACTCGAAGCATTTTCCAACAATAAGTAGTAGTTGTAGTAGTAGAGGAGGAAGAAGAAGAAGAAGAAGAAGAAGAATCTTCAAGACTGTTTTGAAGATGAAAAATTAGGTAGAATGGGTGAGTGCCAAGTTTAATGAAACCGACTTCTCATTTTCTAGCTTTCGACTATTTGTCCAAGTCATGATTTATCTCATCCCATTCCTAACAATTCACCTTTAAAATATGTTGATGAAGGATAAGGGGGATGGAAGAGAAATAAGTCACTAAGGGAAGGGAAGGCGAGAGAAAATTTTATGTCTTTTCTCATATTTCATTAATGGTTCGAGGACAGTTGTATGCACGGTTGAACATTTCATTCGTTTCAAATCTTACTCTAGCATCTAATACCTAGATTTTTGATAGATTTGAGATGATGATCAGTAGTACCTCTTTCTTGGATGCACCCTACTGTAATTTACTTGTCTGTAACAGAAATAACTATCATCTCTTTATCTACATCATTATCTGAAATTGAGTTTTTACTTTATTTTCTTCTCCTTTTTTTTAAATATTGATTTTTTGGGGGGTAAGAGAGGTAATATCTACATAAATTACACAAAATTAGATACTCTTGGTATACGTACGAAATCACATTTTCCTCACTTTTCGTGTTAGAAAAGTTTGTAAAGTATTATTCTTCGTGGAGAGAAATAAATAAAAAAATTTTTTTATATTATGATTTTTGAAAATTTACAATTGATTTTTTATTTGATTTTTTTTTTTAATTTACAATTATCGAAGGAGAAGGATGGAAAGTTTGAAATGTTTTAAGGAAATTTCTTAAATACTTATGCTAAAAAGTATATAAAAGTATATAAAATTAAACAGAAAATAAAATAAATAATAATTTTTAAAAAATACAGAAAGAAAATTAAATAATTTTTTAAAAAACGCAGAATAATTATTGTTAAAAATTAAATATATAGTGATTAAAAATATGAAAAATAAATTTTAATATAAAAAAGAAATAAAATAAAATTTATTTAACAAATCATTATAAATAATATAAAAATTACAAAATTAAATTTCAAAAAAGCCAGAAATTGGTGAAATACATATTAAATTTTATAAAAATAATAATAGAAAATGTAATGATATTTTTAAAAATTAAAATTACGTAAAAATTAAATTAACTAAATAAGTTTTTTCATTTTAAAAATTTGTATAAATTACTCTAATCTTACAAAACAAAAAAAAAAAACTTTAATAAACTATAAAAAGCGAATTATTATTAAACATTTTACACTTAATCAATAGAAAACACGTAGAAATAAATAAAAAATAATAAAGTTTTCGTTAACGACCGACAGACAAACGTATCAAAATTTTACAGAATAATGAATAAAGGATGTTTTTTTTTTCTAAATATTTATTTAAACGTTTTAAATTACTGCTGCTCCCAGCAATACTTTAACAAGTAAAACTTTACAAAGAAATGATAAATTTATGAAACGTCTTTAAAAAATATTTTGAATAGTAATAGGGAATATATTTTTTAAATTATTTTAATGATAAAGTTTAGTAGAATATTTAAAAAAAAAACATTAAAATACTTGACACTTATCAAACAATTTTAAATTGATATAAATTTATTTTATAAAATAATTTTACTAGGACAATTAATTCTTTATAATTACAGTATATATTAATAAGCAACGTCCACCTCAATAAAAAAACAATTCAAGTTAATAATTATATTTACAATTAGAAAAATATATTTGAACTATTCGAGCCTCTAGTTTTTGTAATACGTTTTTTATCATGAATTAAATAAAGATAAAACATAAAATTATTATTAAAAAACATTACATAAAATACATGGAAAACGTAAGAAATATACCCAATAAAATGTAGTTTATGTAATAAAGTATAAGCAAAATGTATGAGAAATTATGTATAGAACTACATAAAGGATATAAAAATAAGTGCATAGTTCTATGTAAAAATGCGAAAGGAAGTTTATATTATTGTACGTACATAAGTATGGGAAAAGGTGTGGAAAAGAGTAAACACGACTATATAAAGATACATAGATTAGTAGTAAAACTCAAGGAAAAGTGCATAGAACTATGTAAATGTATTAAGATGTGTAAAACTATTTTAAAAAATATGGCAAAGTACACACATTTATTAAGAAATATTTAAAAATAAAATAGAAATAAAAATTCACGTAACAAGTATGTATTTAGTAAAACTACAAACAAAAATAAGGAGGATGAAAAGTACACAAATAAAATATGGAAAAAAGATATATAAAAATTATGTATAAAAAAAACAAATTTAAAAGTAATTTATAGGCAATTTTCTTGTATTAAAACCTAGAATAGAAGAAGCCATTCATAAACATCACATAAATTCTTTATGATAAATATCAAAAAACGTAGAAACTTCTTAATTTATAAAATAAGAAAGAAAAAAAAAAAGGAGAGCATCTTTGATTTATACGACTTAAGCAGGTATATAAATTACATTGAGAAAGATGTAAAATATACTTCTAATGTTAGAATTTTATCTAAAAATACACTATTTTTAACAGTTCTTTTTAGAGAGAGAGAGAGAGAGAGAGAGAGAGAGGAAAAAAATAGACTTAATAAAGAGCTATGGTGTGATGTTGCTTAGGGCATTTGTTCTACAAATATCTAAAAAAAAAAAAGGCATCGATCTTCGAGTCAAACTAATTCTCATATTCTGTATTTTATTTTTAGAAAAGAGAAGAAAAAATGACAAGAAAAGAATCTAAAAAAAATGACAAGAATTATATTTTTCTTGCTCTAAAACTTTATATGATATTCGTTACGGTAGAATGCCCTCAGAGACGATTATCTCGAGCTAGTTTTTTTTAGATTAAATTAAAAGTGTTTTTTAGATTCTACTTTTTGTACCTACGATAAAGAAAAAAAAGCAAGAAAAAAAAGACAAAAAATTAAAGAAGAAGAAAAAATAATTGTAATTATAAACAAAGAGACGAAATTTATCATATTTTCATTATTGCACCTGCATCTGCAATGTTATTTCTTTTCTTTTTAATTTTGCAAGTGATATTTTCGTTCATTTATCTTAACTTTTTTAAAAAAAATCAAAAATAAAATTTTTTAAATATTTTTTATCGATACTTTAATGAATTTTTTTGCACTAATTTTACTTTAAAAGATTTTTTAAATTAGTTTTTTTTGCGTTTTCTTGTATTTCTTTTTTGCATTTTTTAATAATTCGTTTTTTGCGGTTTTTAATTCAAAAAAATCTTTTAATTATTAAAATTTTCAGAAAAAGAAATAAATTTTATTAACTAATTTATTTAATTAATTTATTCAAATATTTTTTAAAATTTTAAATAAATTTTGAGAAATGCAATTTGATTTTTTTTTTTTAAATATTTTTGTGAATTTTCATTTCTAAAAAAAATAAGTTTAAAATTTATATTTTACAATTTATTTTAACGGATATTTTTTTTAAATTAATTTTTTTAAAATTATTGATTAACATTAAAGTCAAG
Source organism: Centruroides sculpturatus (assembly GCF_000671375.1). NCBI lineage: Eukaryota > Metazoa > Arthropoda > Arachnida > Scorpiones > Buthidae > Centruroides > Centruroides sculpturatus. The sequence goes on along the minus strand of NW_019384590.1, from coordinate 543,590 downwards.
CTTCTGTAGAATTTAAAGATAATTTAATACATTTTTTAAATAAAAATTAATTAAATTCCTGAACAGAATGTTATTTTATTGGCATAAATATTAATTCTTTTTATTTTTAATATTCCAATCCAAATTATTTTTAATTATTTTTTTTTTCTTAAAAATTCTTAATAAAATTAACTTTATCAGGTAAGAGATTTTGTTTACAATTTTATCATCGTTGTTCTGTTTTCACTATAAATTTTTTTTTCTCATTAAGAACTACATGGCATTGTTATAGTACATCTAGAGCATTATAATGAAGAAATGGTCACTACAAAAGCCCCTAAAACTCATATAAAAGAAAAAATTGCGTCTCTAGAGCATATTAATAAAGAAATAAGCATCATTATAACGCATTTACAACACGTAAATGAATACTTATTACATGTTTTAAGTCATTTTATCGAGGTATAGATGAGGAATGAAACAATAACATGCATTTTCACTGTTTATTTAAAGTATATTCTTGTATTTATCATTCTAGTATGAAACTAAACCGTAATATATAACAAAAACAGGAACATTTACCTTAAAATAGAAACAGCATTTATTCATACTAACATTGTTTACATGTAAAAATTCCTCTACCTATTATTTTTTTTTATCATTACTATTGTTGTTTTTAGCTAAACTAGTAAGAGGAAACCAACATCAAACATCACAAACGGCTCCATCACCCCCTTATTTCGGCTTTCGACAGTCGGAAATGAGGGTTATGCATCATTCCCTTACAACACAACACAATTCCTGTTATCTTCTGTCATCACTACTCCACGCTGACAGCTACTTTGCATATCTGTACGACGACGATTTACATAAACGAGATAAAAAATGGGTCCAGTATAATATTCAAAAACGTTTCTTTCATATATAATTCAACATTTTTACCAATTAAGATGAAAGATTATGATAACTTTCCTGTAAATTTGTCTGTTACTTCTAGCCGTATGTTAAACAATGTTTATGCATATAAACATATATTTTACTCTTTAAAATTTAAATTGTGTAATTTTTCTATTGTCGATAATTTTATTTGATGAAACGTCTCTATGTAAATCCTATCTTGGCTTTATGTAATGGGTAATCTTTCTTGCAAATTTTCTGTTATTTTCACACAATTTCTCTATAAAGGAGAGCTTTTTAGTTATTAATGCATATACGAGCAAAAACCACAAGCATTATTGCAGAATTAATGTTTAAAAGCAAGTATATTTTACACGATAGAAACAAATGCAAATAACTTTATTGCAGACATTCTCTCACTTTTAGAACGTAACATAAAAGAATTACATTGCTGCACTTCCTGGAAAACTCTTGCTTTCATTACAGTAAACACTCTAAATGCAAATACATTAAAATTCTCAAAATCAAATAAAGGTAACCAAACCCAATTTACATTACTTAGACCCACTTGGTTGAGTAACCAAGTACAATTACTAATCCAGCAAATCAATTTTACGCACTAACTGGTGAACAGCACAATTTCTGTAAATGATTTATACATACAATCAACACTAGAGAAGGAATTTTTTTAATGCTTTGTACCAACCTAGAAGGTCATAAATTAGAAAAATTATCCCTCAACATCCATTCACTCCCCCTTCTCTTCTAGCAAATCTCTAGATGGCTCACGTACTGTACCTCTAAAAGGGGTAAATTGATGAGATTTATCGATGATCGAACACTTTTATATACATATATACACACATACAGTATGTATTTAGAAAATAGTAGAATAATACCTTTCTTAAGGTTCTAACGTCATAAACATTTTCCTCACTCAACTTAGTTGCTCTTTTGTAAATTACATCTAATGGATGATAGTATTTACGACAATGGCTGTCGTAGTCGATGGTTCCTGATTGGACGAATTGTATTTCCTGCGCTTCTACTATCTACTATTATGCTAAATGAGTGATTGTTTGAAACTAAACTATAAATCACAACCGTTAATGTCCTGCTAGGGGTAACGACTGGAAGAGAAAACGGATGACATACGAGTGGAAAGGGCGACTAGCTAAGCATTAACGGTTGTCTTTCTTTAATTAGTCTTGTTAATGTCCTTTATCCTGTTTAGTAAAAGCAAAAGGGGGGTAGAGAGGATCGTAACAATGATATCACGAATGATGAATATATTTTCTCTTCAAACTCATTAAACAATAGCCTGGTCTTCTTTGCGCTTTTATACTTTTAGCGCAATTTTCTACCAAACTTACCATGCACAAATTTTAATTGTTTTAATGGAAATTTCGAATGAATTTCTTTTTTTTGGGGATATTTTTTTCAATCATTAGAATTAGTTTATAATTTATATTTTCGTGTTAACTAATAAACATTAAATGGTGTGCTTAGGTTAATTCGAAACGAAGATTTAATGCTAGTAATCTACTCGTTTTAAAGGTGTTAGATGTTAAAGTTAATTGCTGTTAGTTATTTTAGTGTTAATCGTTGAATGAACAATTAATAAAAAGATTTTTAACTTTAGAAAATGCTTGTAGTGTTTTGGATATTTTGGAAAATTTCGTGACATTTTAAGATTTATTATTATTATTATTTTTATTTATTTATTTTTTCGATATTTTGAATATTTTAATGGTTAATTTTTAAGATATTTTTGCATAATTTAACGCTATTTACTATTGTGTTAAATGAGTGATTAGCGTTTTTGAATAGTTTATGATTTAATAATAAATTTTTCGGTTATTTTTTACAGTTTAATAATATATTTATTGCCTCTTTTATGATTGAATAATAATTTCTGAAATATATTTGATGATTTAACGGTAATTTTTAGATATTCTGCATGATTTAATGACATTTTTTGGATATTTTATACGATATAACTGCAAATATTTCGATTAGTTTTTCGCAAAGTTTTAAGTTTTAAATATAAAAAAAAGGTTTAAAAATGATTTAAAATAAATAAAAAAAATCAATTAAAAAAATAAAATAGTAATAAAGTAATAATTATAAAATATGACAATACCTGTATTTATATACCGCTAATAATAAATAAATGAATAACAAGAAAAATTATATTTATATACAATAAATATAAAAAAAATTTCGAAAAATACTCGAATTTTATTTAATAAAATAAAAAAAAATTAAAAAATAAAAATCAGAAAAAAATTTATATAAAA